>NC_041008.1:28017780-28320407 GCF_004193775.1 Glycine soja | reverse complement strand
GGGACATGGTCATTTTTACCCCTAACAATCTTAGAAGTAAATATAGACCATGTTTTTACGCCATACCCTTATACCATTTATATTTACATATTAGCAAAAAGAAACAGTAAAATCTTAAGGACAAATAGTTAAGAAACTTGTTCATTAGCTGCAAATATCCTTCCCTCCTCAAGTGCAAACTTCTTGCGTAGCCGCTCTTGGTGCTCAGAAAATCCCAAAAACAAATCCCTCTTATTACTAGATATTTTGAATTCTTTAGTTCCTGAATATACAACCTTCAAATTGTTGCTCGTTCCCCTCTTTGAGAATGAGGAGGATCTTCATAGGACTTCATCCAGCTGATGTTTGTCGGCAGTTCCCCTCTTGAAAACTACACTGTAATTTACAAAACAAAAGTTGAAAGGAAAGATATTGACCTGATAGATGAGGAAGAAGCACAGATTGGTGGTGATCATTCTAGTGCAACCTCGAATAAAGCTGAGATTTATAACGAGGAGGCATGAAAGAAAACACAAAAGTATAAACCAAAGAGGGTGGAGAGTGTCAATGCTGATGCAGAAGCCTTTGGTGATCACTCAAAAATTCTGATTGCTTTATGCATTCTGAAGCTGAAGCACTAGAACATACGAAGAAAAGAGATACAGGCCATCAAAGTGTGGCATTGGACAATGAGACAGGAGTTTCAACTATGCTGAAGATGGGAGATTCAGCTAAAGTTGTGATAAAACAAGACATGAAGGGAAGAGAGCATAAATATGGGTTTAACAACAATGAACGTGAGAAGCCAGAGAAGAAAAGGGTGGTGGATGATGAAACTAGCGACAAACATGAGCTGGATGAAGTCCTAAGGAGGAAAATTGAAACAAAAAACTGATGCCTCAATAAGAGAAAAATGTAGTTGCCACTTACTAGGTTTGGTGACCTCTGTCTCTGCAGAAAATTACATTAGCCGATGTTAATCAATTCTCCTTCATCATGATCATTTCGATTTGCATGAATGTCGTCAGCTTCTTCTTCTCCGACAACGTTACCAGTGATTTGAGCGGTCAAAGGACTAACATAGGTGTCCATGTATGAATCATCATCTTCTACATTAACACCAACTGTTTTGCCCTGCTGAACCACGCACCACCTTTCATCACAAGGGTCTTGCACGTAAAATACTTGTCTAGCTTGTTCTGCCATGATGAAAGGGTCATTGTGGTAACCAAGTTTCTTTAGATCTACCAGGGTAAATCCTATATCATCGGTGCGCACACCGGTGTTGCTGTCAACCCATTTACATTTGAAAACACATACTGTAAATTTCACATAATTAAGCTCCCAAATTTCATCAATGAACCCAAAGTAAGGGATGGAAGCTACACAGGGATTGGCATCATTGACACTTGCAAAGTGTTGAGATTTAGCCCTTAGGGTGACCCCGCTGTTTATGTCGTATCCTTGCCAGGTTATAACATTTCTTTTAGGCCCATCTGCTAGTTTTCTTAATGTTTCTGAAGCATTCTCATCTGCAAAGATTGTATCTTTAAACCAATCACAGAAAGTTTTGTTATGCTTTTTCAACGCCCAATTCTTTGACATTTTCGGATTATTCTGTTTGACTAAAGCTTCATGCTTAACTATGTATGGCAAAATTTCATTACTGTTGTTCAAGACATACAAGTGAGCTTGTAACAAATCTTCTACACTTGGAGTGATCACCTGCAGTCCTCTTGAACCCTTACCACCAACTCTGTCATTATGCCGACACTCAGGAAGCCCAACAGCTTTAGCCTTCTCTAAGTATTCTGAACAAAATTCAATGGCTTCTTCTGCAATGTACCTCTCAATAATAGATGCTTCCGGACGATATAGATTCTTTGTATACCCTTTTAAGATCTTCATGTATCGCTCAACTGGTTACATCCACCATAGATAAACAGGACCACAACATTTGATTTCTCTGACCAGATGCACAATCAAGTGAATCATGATGTCAAAGAAAGCAGGGGGAAAATACATCTCCAACTGGCACAGTATAATTGCGGCCTCATTTTCCAACTCATCAAACATTACTGGATCAATCACTTTGCTACACATAGCATGGAAGAAAAAGCACAGGCGAGTTATCGTGAACCTGACTTTGTTTGGCAAGATGTCTCGTATAGCCACGGATAACAATTGTTGCATGAGCACGTGACAATCGTGAGACTTTAACCCTACAAGCTTAAGCTCCTTCAACTGCACAAGGCTCTTAATATTTGAAGAGTATCCTTGTGGAACCTTCACCCGACGAAGACACTGACAAAAACTTATCTTCTCCTTCTTGGACAAAGTATGGCAGGCTGGGGGCAAGTAAATTTTCTTCCCATCAGACCTTGGATGCAACTGTGATCTTATACCCATATCAGCTAGATCTTGACGGGTATTCAAGCCATCCTTCGTCTTGCCTTGAATGTTAAGGAGCGTCCCAATCACACTGTCACAAACATTTTTCTCCACATGCATAACATCAATACAATGTCTAACGTCAAGATCACACCAGTACGGAAGATCAAAGAAAATGGACCTCTTCTTCCATATGCAACTCTGACTTTTATCCTTCTTTTGGGTCTTCCCAAATACAGTGTTCAGGTGTTGAACCCGCTGATATACCTGCTCACTAGTGAACGGTATCGGCGCAATATCATGCTCTTGACTTCCATTAAAAGCTTTTCTCAGTCGTCTGTAAGGATGATTGGGTGTTAGAAAGCGGTGATGCCTACTGTAGACTTTTTTTCTCCCATGTTTCAGTTGTGTGTAACTTGTATTTTCTTCACAGATGGGGCATGCATGATGACCCTTAACACTGTAACCGCTGAGTTTCCCATATGCTGGGAAGTCATTAATGGTACAAAAAAGCATTGCACGCATTTGAAATGTCTCCTTGCGAAACGCATCAAACACTACAACCCCCTCGTCCCACAACTTTCTCAGATCTTCAACCAACGGACTTAGATAAACATCAATGTCATTTCCTGGCTGTCTTGGGCCCGATATCATCATAGACAACATCATGTATTTTCGCTTCATGCATAACCAAGGAGGCAAATTGTAAATTACTAGTAGAACTGGCCATGAACTGTGTTGAGTGCTTAAGGTGCCATATGGATTCATTCCATCACTGGCTAGTCCAAGTCTAAGATTTCTTGGCTCATTCCCGAAATCTGGATACAAACCATCAATCTTCTTCCACTGGGAGCAATCAGCCGGATGACGGACCATTCCATCAGAAATCCTTCCATTTGCATGCCATGTAAGGTCTTTTGCGTCGTCCTCGTTAGCAAACAGACGCTTAAACCTTGGAATGATTGGAAGATACCACAAAACCTTCACTGGGGGGCCCTTGTTGGAGTTTTCATCAGAATTGCTTTCCTCTTCATCCTTCACTTTGTACCGTGAAGTCCCACAGACAGGGCATTTGGACATTTCTTGGAATTCATGCCTGTAGAGTATGCAATCATTGGGGCAAGCATGAATCTTCTGATACTCCATACCCATGGGACACAATATCTTCTTCGCCTTATAGTAACTTTTAGGCAGCATGTTGTCCTCTGGAAGCAGATTGTGCACTACCTCAAGCAGTGAGGTGAAACTTTTGTCACTGCACCCATACCTGGCCTTCACATTAACCAGACTTAACACCGCAGACAACAGGGTTAAGGAATTCTTGCACCCTGTGTACAAAGGCTTCTTTGAATCACTCTGCAATCCTTCATACACAGGGGTGTGTGCTTGTTGAAAACACTCTTGTCCAAGGTCACGAATCATGTCTTCCAAGCGATCTCCCATTTCTACATCAAACGGTTCAGATTGGGACCCAGTATGCATGTCAGTCACTTCACCATGCCATATCCACGTCGTGTAATTCTTCTTCATCCCATCACACAATAGATGGTCCCATATGTCGTCAAGTAGTTGTCATCTTCCATTCAAACAGTTGATGCAAGGACAATAATATTTTCCTTCTTCATTCGGTCGACCTCTTTCTAAAGCAAATTGCAAAAATTGCTCGACACCATCCTCATATTCTGGGCTCATGCGACTTTGATTGATCCAACTTCGATCCATCTAAGCAAATTCATGCATGCAAATCTCACTTTTTTATTTATAGGTGTGGCCCTATCCCATTTAGGAAGACTGTCTTTTATGTTAGCCTCAAACGTCATGGTTAGCATTATTTTGAACAATTTGAGTAAATTTCGGCAACATTTCGCATTGGTCTCCAAGTACACGACATGACATCGGTGAAACGAATTTCACGATAATCAAGTATGCACTCAGAGAACAACTTGAAATGCATTCAACCGAAATTTCATCAAATTAATCAAAATAATAATAACCTGACCGAATGAGTCTAACATAAAAATACAAGTCTCCCCAAACTGTCCAAATGGATAATTCAAGACTAAATACAATGACTAATGCAAACTATCCGCAAGAATCATTGCATTCAGTCTCAAACGGGAATCTACGGTTCACTCAGCATGAACAACAGTTATTTATATAGCAAATTACATTCAGCACATATAACAACATTCATGACATACAAGAACATTCATGACGTACAAGAACATACAAGGACATCAACAGTTGTGTGTGTGTGTGTGTGTGTGTTGTGTTTGTCTCTTTATGTGTGTGTGTGTGTGTGTCTGTCTATGTGTGTGAGTGTGTTTGTGTATGTGTGTGTCTGTGACTCAGTGTGTGTGTCTTTGTGTGTGTCTGTGGCTCAGTGTGTTTGTGTGTTTGTCTGTCTCTTTATGTGTGTGTGACTGTGTATGTGTGTGTGTGTGTGTGTGTTTGTCTCTTTATCTGTGTGTGTGTGGGTGTGTGTGTTTGTGGTTGTCTCTTTATCTGTGTGTGTTTGTCTCTTTATGTGTGTGTGTGTCTGTCCATGTGTGTGAGTGTGTTTGTGTATGTGTGTGTTTATGACTCAGTGTGTGTGTCTTTGTGTGTGGGTCTCTGCGTGTGTCTGTGGCTCAGTGTGTTTGTGTCTTTGTCTGTGTCTTTATGTGTGCGTGACTCTGTGTGTGTGTGTGCGTGTGTGTATCTTTATGTGTGTGTCTGTGTTTGTGTTTGTGTCTGCGTGTGTTTGTCTCTATGTGTGTGTGTTTGTGTATCTGTGTGTGTCTCATTGTAGGGTAGCAAAGGATCATTAAATTGTAAACATCATAAGCCACATGATGAGGGAAGCAGTATCAAATCAATGCTTTACAAGCTTTTGGTCAATCTAAGGAGTGGTGTCTTCATGCTGCAAATTGATGGTTTCTGAGTGGAAAATCCTAATTTGGTTAAGCCTGAAATTCTGCAGCATTTGCAAAGCAGATTCAAATTAATTGAAGTTATGTACGAGCACTGTAGCTTTTACAAAAATAAGCACTGCAGCTTATTTAAGGCACAAATTCTGCAGCATCTGCAGTATGTGGGTGGAAAAAGGGTGGGAGTGGAAATTTAAATGGAGAAGACACTTGTTTGACAGAGAGCTTGAGATGGCAGATTGTTTCCGTAATGATGTTGCTGGCAGCTGTATTCAGATTCACAAAAAAGATGACTGGATCTGGAAAATAGACCCTACTGGACAATATTCGGTATTTTTGACATGTGATAGAATACTTCCATTATGATGGGAATCTATGACATGGGTCAACATTCATGGAGCTTTTCCGCAGAAACCGTGGTAGCACTTTTCCCAGCACGCGTTCTGTTTGCCTAGTAGAATTCGTCTTAACCGACGGAGAAGTCGGTGGCTGGCCCTCACATGGACAGTGTGGCAGCACCGGAATAAAATCATCTTCTCTAATCAAACTTTTGATGGTAACAAGTTAATGGAGGATGCTATTTTTACACTATGGACATGGCTGAAGAACTTTGACAAGGACTTTGCCTTCACCTACAGCTATTGGTCATCTAACATAGCATCGGGATTTGTCTTTTCAGGGGGGTAGAAACCATAGACAGTGGGTGTTGTAGGTCTTTGTAATACAGAGCAGTGAGGGAGGCTTGGAACACTGCCTGGCAGGGGGGATGGGGGGGGAATTGTGCTAAAAAATAAGCTCAAATATTTGAAAGGGGCCATCAGGCAGTGGAGTAAAGACTATGGGTTCATAAATGATAAGGGGATCCACAAAATTCAGAAGGAGCTCAATGAAGTGGAGGATTTAGCATCTACTAGAAATCTATCCGAGGATGAGATAAAAGCTAAGAGAGAATTACAGCAAGAATTGTGGCAGGTTTCAACAGCTTATGAATCTTTATTAAGGCAAAAATCTAGAGCTAAATGGCTAAAGGAAGGGGACCGAAATTCGGCTTATTTCCATAAAGTCATCAATTTCTGAAGACATTATAATGGTCTTCATGGAATTCTGATTCAGGGTGAATGGATCCAGAACCCCAATGAAGTTAAGAAGGAAGCTGCGAATTTTTTCCTTAACAGATTTTCTGAGCAGCAGCTTTGTAGACCCACTCTTGATGGAGTGCATTTCTCTTCACTAAACTAGGAGCAGAGGGAGTCTTTGGTTGTTCCTTTTTCAGATTTGGAGATCAAAGAAGCAGTATGGAGTTGTGATGGGGACAAATGTCTTGGACCTGATGGTTTCAACTTCAAATTCATTAAAGAATTTTGGGATATGCTAAAAGCTGAGTTCAGAAGATTTGTTGATGAATTCCATGTACATGGCAGTTTCCCTAGAGGCCATAGCTCTCATTCCCAAAATTAAACATCCCCAGTCATTTGATGACTACAGACCCATCTCCTTGATTGGATGTATGTACAAGGTGATAGCTAAGTTATTAGCAAATAGATTGAGACAAGTGATATCTGGTCTTATTGATGAGAGGCAGACAACTTTCATCAAAAACAGACACATCCTACATGGTGTTCTAGTCCTTAATGAGGTGATTAAGCAAGCTTGTAGAAGCAAAAGGCCAGCTATGGTGTTCAAGGTGGATTTTGAAAAGGCCTATGACTCAGTCTCATGGGTTTTTTTGGATTATATGCTGCAAAGAATGGGTTTTTGCCACAAATGGAGACACTGGATGTCTGCCTGTCTCAAGTCAGCTAGCATTTCTATTCTTATCAATGGCAGTCCTACAAAGGAATTTGCTCCTACTAGAGGTTTGAGGCAAGGGGATCCTTTAGCCCCCTTACTCTTTAATATAGTTGGAGAAGGCATCACAGGATTGATGAGGGAAGCAGTTCAGAAGAACTTATATAGAAGCTATATGGCTGGAAAGAAAAAGGAACCCATTAATATTTTGCAGTATGCGGATGACACAGTTTTTGTGGGTGAGGCTGAGTGGGAGAATGTTATTGTTTTGAAGGCTATGCTCAGGGGATTTGAATTGGCCTCAGGTCTGAAGATTAATTATGCAAAAAGCCAGTTTGGGATTATAGGAGGTAGAGTCAATTGGGTAAATCATGCTGCACAAATTCTGAAATGTAGGCAGCTGCAAACCCCTTTCTGTTATTTGGGAATTCCGATTGGGGCTAAACCTTCAAGCAACATGGTGTGGGAGCCTTTGACTAGTAAATATGAATCCAAGTTATCTAAGTGGGCACAGAAAAATATTTCCATGGCAGGGAAGGTGACTTTAATCAATTCGGTGCTCAATGCTTTACCAATATATTTGCTTTCCTTTTTCAAGATCCCTCAAAAGGTAGCTCATAGATTGGTAACACTGCAAAGAAATTTTCTGTGGGGGGGGGGGGGGAGACAAGGATTACAAGAAAATCCCCTGGGTAAAATGGGAAACTATATGTTTACCTAAGGAGGAAGGTGGTTTGGGGATTAAAGAAATATCCAAATTTAATGAAGCTTTGTTGGGTAAATGGATATGGGATTTAGCTTCTGACCAGCAGCAGTTATGGGCTAGGATCATTAAATCTAAATATGGTGGTTGGGAAGAGCTTCAGTCGGGCAGAGATAGAAGGGGCTGCTCACACTGGTGGAGGGACTTGAGGAAGATTTATCATAACTCTGGTCAGAGCCTCTTTCAACAAAACTTGGTTTGGAAGCCTGGTGGGGGGGGGATAGAATTCATTTTTGGACAGATAGATGGTTAGGGGAAGACTACACCCTAAAGCAGAAATATAATTCTCTGTTTTTGATCAGCAGGCAACAACACAGCATCATATCACAGATGGGGAATTTTTCTGAAGATGGTTGGAGATGGGATCTCAATTGGAGGAGGAATCTTTTTGACCACGAAAGTGTTTTGGCAGTGAATTTTATGGAAGATATTACTTTTATTTCTATTCAGAGAAATGTGAAGGATACTATGGTGTGGAAAGCTGAATCTACAGGAGTATATTCCACCAGATCAGCTTATAGAATGATGTTGAATATCAATGCCTCAGCCTCGGATGTCAGAATTTTCAAACTAATATGGAAGATGAACATCCCCCCAAGGGCAGCAACCTTCACTTGGAGGCTCCTCAAGGACAGATTACCTACTAAGGGTAACCTTCTAAGAAGAAATGTCATTACCCAAGATGTTGATTTCCCTTTATGTGGTCAAGTACAGGAGGAAGTGGGTCACCTATTCTTTAATTGCCAAAGGACACTGCCCCTATGGTGGGAATCCATGACATGGTTACAGGTTGTAGGACAACTCCCACTTGTCCCAGCAAGTCATTTAGCACAA
Source organism: Glycine soja (assembly GCF_004193775.1). Classification (NCBI taxonomy): domain Eukaryota; kingdom Viridiplantae; phylum Streptophyta; class Magnoliopsida; order Fabales; family Fabaceae; genus Glycine; species Glycine soja. The sequence continues at coordinate 28,311,743 of NC_041008.1, read as the reverse complement.
TTTTGTGAAGAATTCAGAGTTAATGTAAATCATAGCAGATGGTATGGGTGGTGGGTGGCTCTAACTAATACTATTTGGCAACACAGGAATAACCTCATCTTTCAAGGAAACCAATTCGACTCTTCGAAAGTCATGGAAGAGGCTATGTTTTCAGCTTGGTCTTGGCTAAAAACTAGGGAGAAAGGATTCAACACTAGCTTTAATCACTGGTCCTCTAATATAAAGGATCACTTTGTTTAATCTATGTGGATATGAACTTTTTGATGGGTTAGCTTGGGTTTTATCTTTGGGAGGCAGCACCAGAGGTGCTTTGTATTATCTTTTCATTCAGTACTACTTGTACTGCTTTTGCTTATCTTAATAATATATTATACAATTTGCCTTCCAAAAATAAACATAGCTTTGGTTCCTTGCGAGACTGATCTCAGTCTGAGCTTGAAACCATGTTGCTGGCAACTCAATCTAATTCATGTACTATTTTGTACCCCTGGTACTCACAATATATATAGATATAATTTATCTTGGCTGATAAAAAAAATGTGGGTGGAAAAATAAGCACTGTAGAAGGTTTTCTTTTTTTTACATCAATTCATTTCCTAAGGGACTCAATTCCTCATTCATTGAAACCAGTATGCAACATTTTACATCAAACACCAATATATAACATTTTAAAGCAAACACCACTATATAATATTTTAAATGAAACAGCAGTATATACATGCTAGTTCCTACGTACGTACCCGGAGTTGCTATAACCCGAACGACCTTCAACAACAATGTCAATTAAAAGTAGTCTATGATAACCTGAAAAAAAAAACCAATGGTCATGGACATGGCTGACACATTTGGAGAAGATTTTGGTATTCATTTCAACCAATGGTCATCCAATATCAGAGCAGGATTTAATCATATAGTAAGAAATGGAAGCCATTAAACCAAAGTCAATACTCATGAATGCTAGAACATCCATCAAGAATGATAACAAAGCAGTAATTTAAATTAAATTCATCTTAGTTTTTCTATTTTATAATCACTCCCGATTGCTGGAATGGTGAAGGAGTTGCATTAATGCAGAAATTTCCACAGAATCATCAGTGTCAAGATTGTAGTTCTTCAGCACTTTAAAGAAAGATTCTCAGAGCAGAATCCTTGCAGACCAACCTTGGAAGGGATCCAGATCTCTTCCCTTGATCAAAGGCAGAAGGAAAGCCTTGTTGATAGACTCACTGAGCTGGAAATCAAGTCTGCAGTTTGGCCTTGCGGGGGAGATAAAAGTCCTGGCCTGGATGGTTTGAATTTCATTTTCATCAAACAGTTTTGGGAAACTCTAAAACCTGATTTTATCATATTCTTTGATGAATTCTTCATTAATGGCAGATTCCCCAAAGGAAGTAATGCATCCTTCATAGCCCTCATCCCCAAAACAAATAGCCCCCAATCTCTTAATGACTATAGACCCATCTCTCTCATAGGGTGTGTCTACAAAATAATGTCCAAAGTCCTGGCTAATAGGCTGGCTCTTGTGCTGCCTCACTTAATTGATGAAAGGCAAATTGCTTTCCTCAAAGGCAGACATATCCTCCATGGTGTAATGATAGCTAATCAGGTCTTAGCTGAAGCTTAATTCAAAAATAACCCCTGCATGGTTTTCAAACTTGACTTTGAAAAAGCTTATGACTCAGTTTCTTGGGGATTCCTAAACTATATGATGATGAGGATGGGATTTTGTGAAAGATGGAGAAAATGGATCCATGGATGCCTTTCTAGTGCAACTATATCAATTTTGATCAATGGCAGCACTACTAGAGAATTTGTGCCTGAGAGGGGACTGAGGCAAGGAGATCCCCTTGCACCTTTCCTATTTAATATAGCAGCTGAGGGACTCACTGGTTTGATGAGGACAGTTGTCTCCAAAAACCTTTTCAGCAGCTATAAAGTGGGGAGGCAAAAGGAGGAGATTAACATCTTGCAGTATGCAGATGATACACTGTTTTTTGGAACTGCAACTACAGCTAATGTTAGAGTCATGAAATCTATCCTCAGAATTTTCGAGTTGGTTTCAGGACTCAAGATTAACTATGCTAAAAGCCAATTTGGGTGCTTGGGTAAATCTTTGGACTGGTGCAGGGAAGCAGCTAGCTACCTTAATTGTGGCCAGCTGGAATTTCCTTTTTCTTACCTTGGAATTCCAGTAGGGTCCACCTCTAAAAGCTGGGAAGTTTGGCAGCCTCTTATCAGCAAGTTTGAATCTAAGGTAGCCAAATGGAAGCAGAGATGTCTCTCTATGGGAGGCAGGATATTCCTAACAGCCCTTCCTATCTACCTACTATCATTCTTCAAAATTCCTAAAAAAGTGGTGCATAAGGTAGTATCTATTCCACACTTGGTGTTGGTTAAATGGAATGGAGACAGACTTCCATCTACAGATTTTTGCAGTGCAAAAAAAAACAATCATGCAAGCATATTTGAAAACTTAAAATACGAATAACTCAAGTTAAAATCAATTCATTTTTTACAACTGTGAACAAATTAACTAAGGTACAGTAGGCAAATTTGTTTTCACTAATATTAGTAGGTCATCACCACTGCAGTAGAATTTAAGTTAAACTTAGATAAGTACCTTATGAAGAGGCCAGCTACCTTGTCACAGCTAACAAGTCAGAACTGAACAAATTTCTGCATGTATAATTCAACAAATTTGTTATCAAACTTGTGTGTGTGTCTTTGTATGATGAGTGTGTGTGTGTGTGTGTGTGTCATCAGTGTGTGTCTGTGTGTTTCTATCATACGTGTGTGTGTGTGTGTGTGTCATTAGGGTTTGTGTGTGTGTGTGTGTGCTTCATGACCAATTTTTCTTACTGGCAATTCAGTGGCAGTGTATTGCTTAGGCTTCCGTCGAAATGAAAGGAAAATCAACGAGTCTGACAAAACAACTTCAGTCTTCACTCTTCACAAGTTGAACACAAATAAAAAAAAATTAAACTACTTCAAGGATAAATAAAAGGTTCAGAAGCAGCAGACCTAGATTGTCTAAGCTATTTTATAATGGGCAGCTATAGTTACAATGATGATGAAATGAGAACAAAGAGAGCAAGAAAGCATGGATGGAGAAGAAGACAGAGAGAAGGAGACGAAACATATCTAGGTATGGTGGCGAAGGAGAAGAAGTAGAGACTTGTGACGATGCTCGAGTGCGACGAACACGATGCTCAGATGCAGACAGGGACGGTTTCGCTAGACGGAGATTAGAAGAAGAAGAGAGCGCGAAAGCTTAGATGGAGAAGAAGACAGAGCGCTAGTTTCTTAGGGCTCACCATATTTTTTAAAATATAACTTCAACATCGGTTTTTAAGAAAAACCGATGTTAACAAAACGATGTTAAGGTTAACATCGGTTTTCTAGAGAAAACCGATGTTAACATATCAAATGTTAACATCGGTTTTCTAAAAACCCGATGTTAATAAACATATGTTAACATCGGTTATTTAAAAACCGATGTTAAATAATAAATGTTAACATCGGTTCTCCAATAACCTATGTTAATGAACTTTGTTAACATCGGTTTTTCACAAAACCGATGTTAACGTATACACGGTATTTACAATTATGCCACCACGCATATGTTAACATCGGTTTTTTTAACAGCCGATGTTAACACACCGATGTTGAATCTGCTTTTTGTAGTAATGTTAGATGAACATGGCATAATCATTAGGAATAAGGCTAGATTAGTTGCAAAAGGATATAATCAAGAAGAGGGAATAGATTACGAAGAAACATATGCTCCAGTTGCAAGATTAGAAGCCATTAGAATGCTTTTAGCTTATGCATCCATAATGAATTTTAAGCTTTATCAAATGTATGTTAAAAGTTCTTTTCTAAATGGCTTAATTCAAGAAGAAGTATATGTTGAACAACCTCTAGGTTTTGAAATGTCAGATAAGCCAAATCATGTTTATAGATTGTAAAAGGCTTTATATGGTTTGAAACAAGCCGGCCATGGTATGAACGTCTAAACTAATTTCTCTTAGAGAAAGATTTTTCTAGAGGAAAAGTGGATACCACACTGTTCATAAAGAAAAAACATGATGATATTCTGTTAGTTCAAATATATGTTGATGATATAATCTTTGGATCCACTAATGATTCACTGTGCAAGGAGTTCTCTCTTGATATGCAAAGTAAATTTGAAATGTCGATGATGGGAGAACTAAACTACTTCATGGGGTTACAAATCAAGCAAACTAAAGAAGGTATATTCATCAACCAAGCAAAATACTGCAAAGAATTGATCAAAAGATTTGAGATGGAAAGTGCAAAGCACATGACTACACCTATGAGTACTGGTTGTTACTTAGATAAAGATGAATCCGGTCAGTCTATAGACATGAAACAATATCGAGGTATGATTGGATCTCTTCTCTATTTGTCTGCTAGTAGACCGGATATCATGTTTAGTGTATGCATGTGTGCTAGGTTCCAATCCAACCCCAAACAATCACATTTGAGTGCAGTAAAAAGGATCATAATATACCTATTAGGAACAATCAATTTAGGATTATGGTATCCTAAGAACTCAACATGTAACTTAATAGGATACTTTGATTCTGACTTTGCCAGATCCAAAACTGATAGAAAGAGCACAAGTGGGACATGTCAATTTATTGGATCTGCTCTTGTATCATGGCATAGTAAGAAACAAAATAGTGTTGCTTTATCTATTGCTGAAGCGGAATATATTTCTGCTGGCAGTTGCTGTGCCCAAATTTTATGGATGAAGCAACAACTATCTGACTATGGAATCCTTCTTGATCATATACCCATTAGGTGTGACAATACCAGTGCAATCAATCTATCCAAAAATCCAATTCAACACTCTAGAACCAAGCATATAGAAATTAGGCACCATTTTCTAAGAGATCATGTTCTGAAGGGAGATTGTGTGCTAGAGTTTGTTGATACAAAGAATCAGCTTACTGATATCTTCACAAAACCTCTCCCCAAAGAAACATTCTTTTCCATTAGAAGGGAATTAGGCCTCTTAGATATTAGTGATTTGGATAAATAAGGATTGATTGGTTGTTTAAAATCTTAATGTTTCATGATTGATTGATTTTTTATTCTAAGGTGTTAATTATGTTTGATTGGTGTGTTATTGTGTGATTGATACTTGTTTGATTGAAGTAAATGAGTATTAGTATTGATAATTGATATAGAAAGATGTTATTAGCATAGACATAGATATTCTTTGAGGAAACAGCCTAGATATTGTTCTGGTAATCGATTACCATTACGTGTAATCGATTACACAAGAACAGATAGCCTGTAATCGATTACCAGAAGGCTAAATGCTCCTGTAATCGATTACATACTGCCATCTTCTATAAATAGCCACGTAAACCAGTAGCGCTGCGCAGCCACACTCCTCTCGAGGTGCCTCTTTTTTCCTAATCTTCAAATCTTCATAACTCCCTCAATTCTTAACCAAATCACGTCCCACAAAGCCCAATCTTCATCATTTTCACTCCTCTTTCGATTCTACTGAGTGAAATTCATTAAAACTTCATCAAATGGCAGAATCGTCGAAGAAGAGAAAGGGAAATTCCTCCACCACCACTGCTGCTGGCCATCGCCGCCACGGACCATCTAAAGCACCCACAACACCAATTCATCCTTCCTTATCATCTCCATGATCATCTACTCTATTTTCTTCAGATGATCAACGTCTACGGTACAATTCTCAATTTTCTTCTAGGATCATCTTAGACCCTAAGTACCTAGACATAGATTTCTTTAATGATGAGACATTTGACTGTTATCAAGTGTTTCAAAACTCTGGATTAGTTGATTTTATGTCCTTAAAATTGCCTTATTATCTTGAACTAGTTAGAGTCTTTTACAGTAATTTAAAAATTCAGGATGGTATTATTCGTTCTGAGGTGCATGGTATTTCTATAATCATTGATCAATCTCTGTTCTTTTCATTAACTAAATTACCCAGTCAAGGTGAACCTTTTGAGGGCACCATTGTTGATGACTGGAAGTTTGACTATTCTAGTCATGATGCTCGCCGTATGGTCTATAATGACCAGGCTGACATGACCGGTAGATTGCTGGCCGGATCATTAACTTTTGATTGTCGCATCATGCACTATATTATCGTTAGAATTTTGCTTCCCCGTTCTTCTAATCTGGCTCAAGCCTTTGAGGAGGACTTGATTTTGATGTGGGCTTTCCTTACTGGTCGTCAGATCGACTGGGCTCACTTGGTTAGGTACCGAATGCATAAGGCATTACGGGCCTATGCACCTCTTCCTTATCCTCAATTGGTCACCCTTTTTCTCTGTCATTTTCAAATTCCTATTGATGATGAACCTTTTGTTCAAGTTAAGGGATCTTTTGCTATAGGTGTTGGTGCAGTAACTTCATTTGGTTATCGTAAGGATCGTGATGGGCAATGGCTGAAGAAGGACATGCTACCTCCGCAAGACGAGCGTACTCCTTCTCCTCCTCCACAACGAGATGATTCCTTAGCCCTTATGAATGAATTTCTTTCGGAATTACGGGGCCTCCGCACGTATGTTGGTGAATGCTTTGATTCCTTGGAAGGTCACTTTGAAGGAATGGATACCCGCATCACCCAGCTTGAAGAAGATGTGAGTTATCTTCGTCGGTGCTTCGATCTTCCACCACCTTCCTAGTTTTAGATTATTATTATCTTTTATTTTAAGTCGTGTATTTGGCTATGCTTTTTAAGTTATCACTTTCTAAACTTTCGTTATATTTCGGTATTTGGTACTTAGTATGTTATGATTGGATTATATTTGGTTTTGCCTTATGAATTCTTATGTCAACTTTAGTTATTTGATTATTATTCTTCCATTTTGTGTTGCTTACCACGTACTTTGGCTTTTTGATGTTGCCAAAGGGGGAGAGAAACAGGATGGTTTAGAGGTTTAGAAGAAGGTTTAGAAGCTTAGAAATCAAGAGATCATTAATTCCATAACATAGGGGGAGTATGGAATGAGTGAACGTAACGTTATCTCTTTTGCATATACTTTGTCTTGTATCTTGATTTCAGGAATTAAATTGTCATCATCAAAAAGGGGGAGATTGTAAAAGCAAGACTTTGACTTTGATGTTTTGATGATCCCATATGATCATGATGTTTTGATACCATGTGAACATGTGCTTCTCAAGTTAAGATCAAGACAAAAATCCAAAAGATTCAAGATACATCATAAAGAAGATCTCTAGTGATTTAGGAAGGGAATTCCAAATTGAAACAGTAAAAGGTTTGGCCAAGAAATTTAAGCTAAAATGTCTTTTTCAAGAGATTTACTCTCTGGTAATCGATTACCAGAGGATGTAATCGATTACCAGTGGCCAAAATGATTAATAACAACCATTAGAAATTTAAATTCAAATTTTACACTATGTAATCAATTACAGATAGATGGTAATCGATTACCAGCAGTTACTGAATGTTTTGATTCAAATTTTAAAGCCTGTAATCGATTACACAAGTCTTGTAATCGATTACTAGAGGAGATTTTTCAGAAAATTATTTCCAAGGGTCACATCTGTTCAAAAGGTTTTTGAATGGTCATCAAAGGTCTATTTATATATGACTTGGAACACGAATTTGCTTAGATTTTTTCAGAACAAAAAGGTCTTATCCTCTCAAAAAGAAAAATTATCTTATCCTCTTAAAAATTCCTTGGCCAATACACTTGCAATTCAATAAAGAATTATTTTGAGTGCTCAATTGTTCAATCTATCTCTTTCAAGAGAGATTTCTTCTTCTCTTCATCTTATTTCTGAAAAGGTATTAAGAGACTGAGGGTCTCTTGTTGTAAAGCAATCTGAACACAAAGGAAGTGTTATCCTTGTGTGGTTCAGAACTTGTAAAGGGCTTTTGCAAGATAGTGGAACTCTTACGCAGGTTGCTTAGGGACTGGACATAGGCACAAGGGTGTGGCCGAACCAATATAAATCTGAGTTTGCAATCTTTCTTCCCTTAAACTCTTTTATTGTTTATTGCTTATTGCTTCTTTTCAGTAAGTTTAATTTGCATAATTATTTGATTGTTCATTTTGAAAGAAATCTTGGGATTTGGGTTAAAATCAAAATATAATTTTTTTTAATCAAGAAAAGTTTGTAATATCTTAATTCAACCCCCCCCCCCTTCTTAAGATATCTGAGGCCACTTGTCTAACATAGAATTATAAAACCCCTCCACAGAGGGTTCATCTTCTCACTCCACTCAGGATAAGGTTTGTTATATGTCGACTTGGGTAGTAGTTTCAACTGAATGCCAAAACACTTTTTCGTGGTTTCAACTAACATGTCGAGTCAATCATTGAAGAGGTTGTTGACTGAGTCTCATTCTACATGACATTTGTCTCAAGTTCCTTCTCACATAAAGTCATAGGCTGAAATCCATGTTGATTGACTGAGGTAGGTGGAGTAATACTCCATGGATGCTTCCCCAAACCATCATCAACTATTTTGCAAACATGTATTGTGTGCCTCTCATTGAATATTCAGCATTGGATGAGAATGATCTCTCGGGCTCCAATGGTCTAGGGTCGTTAAAATACTGCATGATTAAATAAATCATATTAAGTTAATAATGTAATACAAATTATAAATAAATCGATTTTCTTTGAAATAAACTTACCGCTTCCCAATTATTTCTAAAACTTCCTAAAATGATGGTGGACATCCAGTGCATGACATAGTAGCCGAGCTCAGTAGTTCCTTTTTGTCTATTACACTAAATACATAATGAAATTTGGATATTAATTAAACAACTAGTGTACAGACACATAAAGAAATATATATAAGTGGAAGTTTTATGTAAATGACGTACCTTGACGACAATCCACCCAGCAGGAGCCTTTGATTTAGGCTGTGGAGCATCATCAAGACCCTTGATAGCACTGTTCCATATGAGTAACAATTAAAAACGGGTGTTGTACGTTGAGGTATTACAATGCAAATGTATTGAAAAGAACACTAACCTATTAATAATCCCCTTAAGGTAGTTGACTGGCCTGTTATGCAATGAACAAAACCAGACAACTAAGTGTTCCTTGGGCAGGATGACCACCATCTGCCAATGTCCGCTGCAGTGGAACCTAAAATGGGTTAGTACATTAGTAAACATTAATTAAATTTTGTTATTTTGTGACTTACCCATTTAGGTAGGCTCCAAGATACACATCGCGTTGTGAACTCTGCATCCAACTCTTTATGTAACTTTCAGATTCAAACTGTGATTGCCCAGACCTCTGAATGGACTGAGGCTCGAGGAATCCATAGATATCAGAATTCCCCGCTCGCATACATGTTTCAGTGAGATGCCTGTTTATGTTAAGTCAAAGTTAAATATTTATGAATTGAAAGCCATAACTTAGGTAAATAAAAGCCTTTTATATAAAGACTTACAGAATCCACAACTGTAACACTGATATGCTGAGACATTGACCACCGTGTGCGATTTCGGAGAGGTCTTCGTGCTTTATGTACAGGGGGAAATCTAGATTAACGACCCCGAACACGGTGGCATCCCATCTAACCTGATAAGGCCTCAAGAAAAGCTCTGGGATGGTCAATGTCATCAGATAAAGCGGATCATCGACCTCCGGAGGTGGTTTTGGCGGAGACACAGCTACCTGTTCATGAAACAAAGTTAAATAGCCTAATTTGAAAAGAAGAAACATATAGTAAGGACAATAAGTACCTGCTGTGATAAAGACTTGACCAGATGTGTCGGCCAAGCAAGGAAGGTGTGAAGTGCCTGCCCCACTAAGGAAACCTCATCAGTGGGTACAGGAACTGGAGCATCTGCATCTCTAACCTCCTCCACACTCACCTTTACTTGGCTAAGCAACAAAGGAGTGTTATGAACAACAGTGGATCCCTCATAAACTCTCCCGATGGCAACCAGGCGGGCAGGATCTGCTTCTATGTACAAGTCGTACCTGTCAGAGTCACCGGTCTCAGGATCGTTTCCTGAGGGATCAACACAACTCCCCTTTGTGCTCACTCGAGGACCGGAGGGACCAGGACCAACTAGAGGCTCAGGAGGCACTGCAAGTCCCTGAGATTGCATCTACGACTGAAGGTGGCTGAAGGATGCCATGACCTGCCTCGTCACTTTCTCTGTGATGGACTCCTCTAGCTGGTCCCTGATCTGCTGAGTCAGCTGGTGTAATTCGTCAGGAGGCAGGGAGGAAGTGCTGCGGGACGTCCGTGGAGCCGATCCAAAGTATTGCTTGATGGTGACACCGGCTCCAATACCACGGACACGTCCAGGGTGCTCTGGACGTCCAATAGCAGCGGCCAGAACATCCTGACGTCCATGGGGGACGAACGATCCCTGTGTGGCCTGCTCCTCAAACGAATCCTGCACAGAAAACACATAGTGGTACATGGCATTCTCAAAATATTCAAACATAATTGTAATGGTTAGCTGAACATGACTTACAATCTTCTCAGCGATTTCCTTTGCGGCCTCAGTCGTCATCTCCCCTGTCTTCTTCGTGCGGGTCATCTTCCACTTCACGTGGCGTCTGATCGGGGATGGAGGGTCGATGACGCCATCAACGCTTCCTGACTGTGCAGCTTCCTGCATCTTCTTCTTGGTCTTCTCAGCCAGGAGCTTTTGCTCCAAATAACCATAACCCCCACGAGACAAAACGTGGGGGGCAGTATTTTGCTTCTGGATGGCCTGTGCCTTCATGCGCACATCCTGAAAAAATTAAACAATAATGTTTGAAATGGGTAGAATGAAGTATAACAACATCATGTTTAATATGAAAAACAACTTAAATGGCAAAGGAACATACCTCCCAAGAAGGGTCTCTGCGAGTCTGGCAAAACTGGGCCCACTTTTCCTTGCTGATGCCGTATTTGTCACAGACAGTGTCCTTGACACCGTCCTGATCGGCTGCAAGGGCCCATTTCCTTGTGAGGTCTGATTTAAACTGCCTCCATCTCTCCCCCACGGTCTGTAGTAACTTCCTTTTCGTCCTACTGTCAGAAGCCTCTGGGATATCAAATTCCGCCTGACAACATGAAACAAAGTTTATTTGTTACAATAATGAAATTTTTTGGCTATTAATTACTGATCGAGGCCGTACCCGAATCAAATAAACATGAAAATGCAGTAACTAGGAAGTGATCCTAGGTCGTTTCCCAACGAGTAGTGACAAACCAAATGTTCATAATATACTTGCAGTAACAGTAACGATTGGGGGGGTTTGGTTGTTTGGTAATTAAAGAGCAGAACAAGTAAACTGGAATAAGAAACTACTAATATTAAAAACGGGTTGTTTCCTTTGATTCAGAAGCCATTCTCTTATCCTGGGTTATGGAGAATTCGTCCCTAACAGTCAACCACTTAATCCAACCCTATTTCAATTTACTAAGCGAAAATCAACTTAGGGTTTTCAATACGTGATTAGGCACCACATACACCAGTTAGCCATTCGTCCATTAAGCATGAACGCAAGTTCGGCTCAGAGGCAATTAATCGAACACGAAGCGTGCACTGATTAATATTCACGAAATTGGGATAACTGGTGAAGGGAAAACTGCCAGGAAACCACATTACAAGCGAAACCTCAAAGAGAGTTGGGCTTCATCCTCAAAAGGAAACAACACCAGAAAATCTAGCCTTCCATGGATTCAAACAGAAAACGCAAATGAAACATGAAACAGAAACGTAAATGAACAGAAATGTAAATGAAACAGAAACGTAAATGAGAGTAGAAGAAGAAGCAAGAACGAAACTGTAATTAGAAGCAGAAAACGTAAAATTGCATTACGTGAACAGTAGCATCAAAGCAGAAAACGTAAAACCCTAAAACAAAAGCTCTGAATAATGAATAGCATAACAGAATAGCCTTCCACGAATCCCAAGGCTGCTATTTAAAAAGAGTCACTCAAAGTCACTGGGCCCTATTACAATACTCTGGCCCAAAACGAAATAAACACTGGACAACATAAAATAAAATTTTGAAATTTCCTAATTAACTAAGGTAAGCGCTGCTTTATTTGCCGTCTTCAAGTCCATAACCAAAATCCGGATTAAGCCCAATGTTTCATTAATTCCTGAAATTAGATTAAAAACATCAAATTAGCTAAATGAGCCCAAATAATAAAACTGCCTGATTAATTGACAATTAAGACCAATCAGTAATTAAAATGGTGCAAAAAGGGTTTAGAAAAAAGAAGAAAATGATGGCACATCAAAACCCCCCATACTTAGCCTTTTGCACTCTTGGGCAAAATGAAACAAAGAACAAAATCCAAGGATATCAAAGAGAGACAAACAAAAACATTCACATATTTCTCAATGAACATCAAGGAATGAAAGGAATGGGTAACATCTAACATAAGGAGATCCAAAAAGTCAAGACATTCATGAAAATCATCCAAGCAACCCAATCATGGCAAAATAGTTAATCAGCTCAAGAATGAAAAGTGATAAAGCCTCACAAGATATACACTCTATCTCTCAAGTGTCTAGGCTACTATTTACCCTCAAAGCACCCATGAAAGCAAACACCACATAAACTTGGCAAGATTCTAAAATTGACAATCAACCCATAAACACAAGCACATGAGGATCAAAAGGTCTTTTAAGGTTGTAATGGGGCCAAGGACAAGGTATGGAAAAATATGGAATAAGTGGCTAAATCCCAAAGGAAAAGAGGAGCAATGGGGAATAAGTGCATATTAAGAAAAAATAAGAAAATAAAAAGAAGTAAAGATAAAATTTAAACATAAAGAGTAGAACCAAGAGTTTCATCATTCTTGTGCCATTTAAGATCTTATTCACTCAACTTTATTGCTTTTCTTTTTCTTTTTTTTCGAATTTTTTTTTTCGATTTTTTTTTTACTCTATAGCCTTTGAGAAACAACATTTCATTCAGCATGTCCAACATTTAACCAATATACAATGTACATCAAGTATGGCCCAAAATACATCATGAAGCATAGCCAACAAAACAAGTTATCCAATGAAACAAAAACCCCCCACACTTATTCCTAAAACAATTCCAAAGCTCCAAAATTCCTTAAGGATATGGTGATATCATGGTTTTTCATTTAAGGCTTGTAGTGAGCTTCAAAACAAGGAAAGGGAAACAAGGCTCAAAAGGGCTATCAAAGGAATTAATTCAAGGTAAGTCCATTTGGCTAGAAGCTTATAAGAACAAAATTGCCTCAATCATTTCCAAATATGCATGTGAATTAGGAAGCATCAACATGAATCAAGCCAAGGCTATTGTGCAAGCAATCAATGGGGCAAAACACACCAAATGATTATGATGATGGATGGCTCAAATTCTCACAAAGGTAAACTCATCACTTTCAAATTGAGCTTTCAAAACTATCATGACATGTAGAGGAGAATCAAGGATTTCAAGTCACAAAATGTGAAGAACTTTTATTTTCAAAACAATTACCCATTTCTTGAACATATCCTATAATTCAAAGAAAAACATGCAAAGTCGTACATGCACACAAAATTGACCCAAAATATTAAACTAAAAATCCGACGAAACTAACAACATTAACAAATTAACACAACTAACAAATTAACAAAACCAACAAAACTAGCAAAACCAAAGAACACTCCCCCCCATACTTAAACAACACATTGTCCTCAATGTAGCACAATTAAAAGATTAAAAACAATTAAATCATCAAAAGAGAATCGGACAAGTGTAATAAAAGCAAAGAAGGAGATAGGAAAAGAAAAACTCCCTAAGTCATGGTGGAGGAAGAGTAGGGTGGAGTAAGGAAGTCTCTTCCACCACTACGTCCACTAAAGAAGGGTTCGTGAGGAATGGCTTAAGTCGATGTCCGTTGACCTTGAAGCTCTTGTTTGTGGAGTCGCTTTTGATCTCAACTGTACCATAAGGAAAAACATTAGTAACAACAAAAGGACCAATCCACTTAGACCTCAACTTACCACTCATGAGTCCAAGCCTAGAATTATACAATAACACTTTTTGCCCAACCATGAAGTCCTTTTTAACTATCATGCTATCATGGAACTTCTTGGTCTTTTCTTTGTAGAACTTGGCATTCTCATAGGCTTCTAGGCGGATTTCATCTAACTCACTCAGTTGCAACTTTCTTTCCTCAACAGCTTGATCCATAGAGAAGTTGCAAGTCTTCACTACCCAGTAAGCTTTGTGCTCAATTTCCACTGGAAGATGACATGCCTTTCCAAAGACAACCCGATAAGGAGACATTCCTATGGGTGCTTTGTAGGCAGTCCGATGTGCCCAGAGAGCATCATCAAGCCTGGTACTCCAATCTTTCCTGCTTGGCTGCACAATTTTCTCTAAAATTCGCTTGATTTCCCGGTTAGAAATTTCTGCCTGTCCATTGGTCTGGGGGTGGTATGGTGTGGATACCCTGTGTACCACCCTGTACTTTTTAAGCAGGGCATGCATTGTCCTGTTGCAAAAATGGGTTCCTTGATCACTAACAATTGCTTTAGGTACTCCAAACCTGCAAAATAGATTAGACCTGACAAAGTCTGCAACAACTTTAGCATCATTAGTTCTAGTGGGCTTAGCTTCCACCCATTTTGAAACATAGTCAACTACAAGGAGAATGTAAACATAACCAAAAGAGACAGGAAAAGGGCCCATGAAATCTATACCCCAAACATCAAACACCTCATAGAATAGCATAGGTTGTTGAGGCATTTGTTGTCGCCATGTAAGTGTGTTTCCTGCTCTCTGACACTGCTCACAAGTGATGCAGATCTTCCACGCATCTTTAAAGATGGTGGGCCAATAAAAACCACAATCAAGCACTTTGCGAGCTGTCCTTTGAACACCCAGATGACCTCCCGGTGCGGAAGAATGACAAAACTGCAGGACTGAGTCAGTCTCATGATTTGGAATGCATCGTCTAATCACCTGATCACTGCACAATTTCCACAAGTAGGGGTCATCCCAAATAAAATGCTTAGCATCACTTTTAATTTTATCTTTTTGGGCCTTAGATGCTAAGGGAGGAAAAACAGAGGCAACTAAATAATTGACAATGTTAGCAAACCAGGGAGTAGAAAGAGAGTCAGAAATACTATACAGTATATACAAATGATCATCCTGGAAATCATCCCGAATAGGTGAATAAGCATCAGATACACGTTCGATCTGACTTAAATGATCAACAACTAGATTTTGTGCTCCGCTCCTATCACGGATCTCCAAGTCAAACTCTTGGAGCCAGAGCATCCATCGGATCAACCTAGGCTTAGAATCAGCCTTCTTCAACAAGTACTTTAGAGCTGCATGGTCAGTGTAAACAATAATGCGGGTACCAAGCAAATAAGATCGAAATTTTTCAAGAGCAAAAACTATGGCTAGAAGCTCTTTCTCAGTAGTAGTATAATTCGCTTGGGCAGCATCTAAAGTCCTAGAAGCATAATATATCACCCTGGGCAATTTATCAATTTTCTAAGCAAGGATAGCCCCCAATGCATAATTTGATGCATCACACATAAGCTCAAAAGGGGCTGTCCAATCGGGTGCCTGGATGATGGGGGTGGTAGTTAGCGCTCTTTTGAGGCAATCAAAAGCCTCTTTGCATCTGTCATTAAAGTCAAACTCCACCTCCTTTTGCAACAAGTTGGGCAGTGGAAGGGCTACTTTGCTAAAATCCCTTATAAAGCGCCTATAAAATCCTGCATGACCAAGAAAAGATCGCACCTCTCGCACACAAGAGGGGTAAGGCAATTGTGAAATAACAGAAATTTTTGCAGGATCTACTTCAATACCCTTATTGGAAATAATGTGGCCTAAAACTATACCTTGCTCAACCATAAAATGACATTTTTCAAAATTTAGAACAAGGTTAGTTTCAATGCATCTATTCAAAACTTTTTCCAAACTATTCAAACAACCATCAAAAGAGGATCCATATACAGTGAAATCATCCATAAACACCTCTATGCAATTTTCTAAAAAATCACTGAAAATACTAATCATGCACCGCTGGAAGGTACCAGGGGCATTGCACAGGCCGAAAGGCATCCTCCTATAAGCAAAAGTGTCGAAGGGGCAGGTGAATGTGGTCTTTTCCTGATCCTCAGGAGCAATAGTAATTTGCATATAACCAGAAAAACCATCAAGGAAACAGTAGTGGGATTTACCTGCCAGGCGTTCAAGCATCTGGTCAATGAATGGCAGGGGAAAATGGTCCTTTTTGGTAACCTGGTTCAGCTTCCTATAGTCAATGCAGACTCTCCAACTGTTCTGCACCCGAGTAGGAATCAGCTCCTCCTTCTCATTTTTTATCACTGTGAGGTCGGTCTTCTTCGGGACTACCTGGACGGGACTCACCCATTGGCTGTCGGAGATAGGATAAATGATTCCATCTTGCAAAAGCTTGGTTATCTCCTTCTTCACTACATCAAGAATCACTGGGTTGAGTCTTCTCTGTGGCTGTCTTGCTGGTTTAGCTCCATCCTCTTAATTTATTCGATGCATACATGTGGATGGGCTAATACCAGGAATGTCCGCCAAGGTCCAGCCTATAGCCTTCTTATGCTTCTTGAGAACTGACAACAACTTCTCCTCTTGCTCATCAGCAAGGGAGGCAGATATAATCACTGGAAAACTCTTGCTATCATCCAAGTAAGCGTATTTTAAATTTGATGGCAGAGGCTTCAATTCTGGTGTGGTCGGCTGGACAGTGGTAGAAGGAGATGGTTTCTCAGCCTTTACCTCATAAAGAAAGTCAGAGGTATGTGTACTTCCTGAAACATGGTTAGTCCTATCTGACTCTATAAAATCAATCTCAAGAGGTAAAACACCACCACCAGACATGCAATCAATATCACTCTCAGATTCAGTCTCATCATCAAATTCAGACATATGATCAAGTGCAATTTCAGACTCAATGCATGAAGAGTGAGAGGCATGCAAATTAGAATAAAGATCAGTCATGTATTCATCAACAACATGGTCAATTATTTCAGCACGAAATACAGAAACATCTTCAGATGGGTATTTCATAGCATCCAGAATATTAAAATGAACAGTTATATCACCAAACTCCATGGATAGTGTGCCTGCATAAACATCTATCTTAGTTCTAGCAGTTTTCATAAAGGGTCTGCCTAGAATGATGGGAACTGATCCTTGAGAAAATCCATCTTCCATATTCAAAATATAAAAATCAACAGGGAAAATCAGTTCACCAACTCTAACTAAGACATCTTCTATGAAACCAACAGGGTAGGCAACACTTCTATTAGCTAAATGAATTACCACATCAGTTGACTGCAAGGGACCTAGAGATAGAGAATTAAAAATAGACAGAGGCATAACACTAACATAAGCTCCTAAATCTAGCATGGCATTGTCAAACTTACAATTCCCTATAATACAAGGTATGCTGAATGTACCTGGATCTTTGCATTTTTTAGGAATTTGAGGAACAGATTTACCAATCAATGCGGAGACATTTCTGCCCATGCTAATCTGTTCACTTCCTTTAAGCTTCCGCTTAATAGTGCACAGCTCCTTCAAGAATTTGGCATATCTTGGAATTTGCTTTATTGCATCCAACAGAGGTATGTTTACCTCTACTTTTCTAAACGTTTCCAAGATCTCTTTCTCTGCCTCTTCCATTTTTTTTTGTTGGAAACTGCTCTTGGAGGGAATGGAAGAGGGGGAATGTGCTGCTTCTGCAAATCAGAATTACCTGTGGAAGAAGATTCACCTGCACAGAAATTGTTAGGAAAATTTTTGTCATCACCTTTTTCTGGAATAGAGTGAAGTTTGATAGGTTCATTTGCAGATGAGGAAGGTGCTACGGGTTGAGGTCCTTGACACTGCTTTCCCGACCTCAATGAAATGGCACTGACTTTTTTGGGATTTTGGACAGCTTGAGAAGGCAGCTTGTCAGAATTCTGGGACTGTTGTTGATTCAATTGGGTAGCCAATTGTCCCATCTGATTGGTTAAGCTCTGAATGGAGGCTCTGGTCTCTTGCTGAAACTGCATGTTCTGCATAGTCATTTGCCTCACAAGTTCTTTGAGGGAAGGTTGTGGAGGGGCCTCAACTGTTGGTTGTTTCTGGGGTTGTTGTTGTTGTTGGATTGGTGGAGGAATGTATGGTCTGCTTGGGCCAGCAGCATTTTGGAAGGAAGGAGCAGGCTGCTGTTGTTGTTGCTGAGGACTGGACCATCTGAGGTTAGGGTGATTCCTCCATCCAGAGATGTATCTGTTGCTGGAGAGGTCATAATTATTCTGCTGTGGTTGATTTTGCTGTTGAGGTTGAGAAGGTCTATTGTAAATATTTGCAGCATAAGCTTCAGGCTGCTCAATTGCTCCAGGTTGCTGCATGGAAGGGCAAAGGTATGTATGGTGGTCAGCAGAGGAGCACAAACCACAAACCCTTGCGACAGGTACATATTTCTGATTCAAGGCCAGCTGGGATACCAAGTTAACCAATGCATCCAGTTTGCCTTCAAGCTTCTTAGTTTCAGATTATGCAGATGGGTTTGTAGCTACCTCATGCACTCCTCTAATGACTATGGCATCATTTCTGGCGCTAAACTGCTGGGAATTGGAAGCCATCTTCTCAATTAAATTTTTGGCTTTAGCAGGAGTCATGTCTCCAAGGGCTCCACCACTGGCAGCATCTATCATACTTCTCTCCATATTACTGAGTCCTTCATAAAAATATTGGAGAAGAAGCTGCTCTGAAATCTGATGGTGGGGGCAACTGGCACATAGTTTCTTAAATCTCTCACAGTACTCATACAGGCTCTCTCCACTGAGTTGTCTAATACCTGAGATATCCTTCCTGATGGCTGTGGTCCTGGAAGCGGGGAAAATTTTTTCTAAGAATACTCTCTTAAGGTCATCCCAGCTCGTGATGGACCTTGAAGCAAGGTAATACAGCCAGTCCTTTGCCACTCCCTCTAATGAATGAGGAAAAGCCTTCAGAAATATGTGATCCTCTTGGACATCTGGGGGTTTCATGGTGGAGCAGACAATGTGAAATTCTTTCAAATGTTTGTGCGGGTCTTCACCTGCAAGGCCATGAAACTTTGGAAGCAAATGAATCAGTCCAGTTTTAAGAACATATGGGACATCCTCATCAGGGTATTGGATGCACAAGCTTTCGTAGGTGAAATCAGGTGCAGCCATTTCCCTTAGAGTCCTCTCATGGGGTGGAGGTTGTGCCATGTTCTCAGAATGTGCAAAATCAGAATGCTCAGAATCAGAATGCTCAAAATTATAATGCTCAAGATCAGGATGTTCAAAATCACCAATAACAGAATGCACAGATTCACCAGTAATGGAATGCTCAGAATGATCAAAAGGTATAAAATGATGCCTAACTAATCTGTGAAATGTCCTATCTATCTCAGGATCAAAGGGTTGTAAGTCAGATGGATTGCCTCTAGTCATACACTACATTCAGCATGCACACAACTAGTTGCCTTGTCATGTAAATAAAGGTGTAGGTTTGAACTACAGCTACCCTCAAATGATATCCAAATGACTTGAAATTTTGTGAGCAACCTTATAAAATGATGAGAAGATAGAACAAAAAATTTCAGACAAAAATTCAAAGTCTAACTATGAAAGCTAAAAATGGTAGGTTAAGAAAAATAAGTGAATAAAACTTGAAAAATAAAAAACTTTTGACAGAATCGCTTTTTTTGGACGATGGAGACCTCAGCCAGCCTATGGCCAGCTACCACGGCGTAGGAAATTTTTGTCTACCCCAAATGCATATATAATAATTGCGATTCTGATAACCGGAGCAAAAGTTATGGCCGTTTGAAGTTTTGACAAACACAAAATTTGCTAGTTTTTTTTAACTTTCAAATCTGACCAAACTAAAGGCTCTAGCTATTTTTCCCACAAAATATGGATTAAAAGAAGTTACCACAAAAAAATTCAGCCAAAAATAACAACCCTAGCTACTAAAACAAAAAATCACAAATAATTCAGCATGGGTGGTCGCTAAAATCCGTCGCTAAGGGATTTCTACTACTACTCTGGTTTGCCGCAAGCAGAAATGGTCGCTAAGTCCATCGCAAAATACTATTCACAGCAAAACACCCAAAACTAAAACAGGGGAAGCGCTCAATAGAAAAACTGAAACAGAACACACACTAAACGAAATACCAGGACACTAAACAACACTAACACACATACTAACACAATACTAACAATTAACATAAAACACGAAAGAATTAAACACACAACGCTAGCTATTATGAACCTTTGGACACTGCTCCCCGGCCACGGTGCCAAATTTGATCGAGGCCGTACCCGAATCAAATAAACATGAAAATGCAGTAACTAGGAAGTGATCCTAGGTCGTTTCCCAACGAGTAGTGACAAACCAAATGTTCATAATATACTTGCAGTAACAGTAACGATTGGGGGGGGGGTTTGGTTGTTTGGTAATTAAAGAGCAGAACAAGTAAACTGGAATACGAAACTACTAATATTAAAACAGGTTGTTTCCTCTGATTCAGAAGCCATTCTCTTATCCTGGGTTATGGAGAATTCGTCCCTAACAGTCAACCACTTAATCCAACCCTATTTCAATTTACTAAGCGAAAATCAACTTAGGGTTTTCAATACGTGATTAGGCACCACATACACCAGTTAGCCCTTCGTCCATTAAGCATGAACGCAAGTTAGGCTCAAAGGCAATTAATCGAACACGAAGCGTGCACTGATTAATATTCACGAAATTGGGATAACTGGTGAAGGGAAAACTGCCAGGAAACCACATTACAAGCGAAACCTCAAAGAGAGTTGGGCTTCGTCCTCAAAAGGAAACAACACCAGAAAATCTAGCCTTCCATGGATTCAAACAGAAAACGCAAATGAAAAATGAAACAGAAACGTAAATGAACAGAAATGTAAATGAAACAGAAACATAAATGAGAGTAGAAGAAGAAACAAGAACGAAACTGTAATTAGAAGCAGAAAACGTAAAATTGCATTACGTGAACAGTAGCATCAAAGCAGAAAACGTAAAACCCTAAAACAAAAGCTCTGAATAATGAATAGCATAACAGAATAGCCTTCCACGAATCCCAAGGCTGCTATTTAAAAAGAGTCACTCAAAGTCACTGGGGCCCTATTACAATACTCTGGCCCAAAACGAAATAAACACTGGACAACATAAAATAAAATTTCGAAATTTCCTAATTAACTTAGGTCAGCGCTGCTTTATTTGCCGTCTTCAAGTCCATAACCAAAATCCGGATTAAGCCCAATGTTTCATTAATTCCTGAAATTAGATTAAAAACATCAAATTAGCTAAATGAGCCCAAATAATAAAATTGCCTGATTAATTGACAATTAAGACCAATCAGTAATTAAAATGGTGCAAAAAGGGTTTAGAAAATAGAAGAAAATGATGGCACATCAATTACACACAATCAAATAAGAAAAGAGAAATACCTGAATATCCTCCCAAATCAGGTCCTTCTGAGCAGTAGGGACCTCCTTCCAGTTCTCGTAGGTGATGTCCACCTTATCGCGTGCCTCAATCCCCAAATATGTTCTTAATTTCTTCTTGTGGGGACCGTCGGCCTTCCCTGTAGCGGGATCAACATGCACCACTTGTCTCTCAACACCAGGTGGTCTAGTGGACAACGATCGTAGGCATGAGGCTTTGCGTGTCCGCTTCACGGCAGACGTCGAAGCCGATGCGTCCGAAGGAGGAGGAGAAGGAGGAAGAGGAGGAGGAGGAGGAGGAGTGGAGGCAGGTGGAGAACCCATGATCTTTTATACAATAACATACAAAATTGGATTAATGAAAAGAGGATTAGTGATAAGTTTTCTTTTGGAAGGCAAAAGTATAAGATTATTAAACAAAACCCCACCACATAAGGAGACAAGACAAATTAACCAAAGGACTCTGAAAGATAGGTAGTTGTGCTTTTTAATTGTGATTTCATCCATGTTTTCTTTGATATTGATTTTCTTAGGACTTCATCCATGTTTTGACAGCATTTGATTTTCTTTTTTGCAGAAAAGAAAGAGGGGAACGAGCAACAATTTGAAGGTTGTACATTCAGGAACTAAAGAATTCAAAATAGCTAGTAATAAGAGGGATTTGTTTTTGGGATTTTCTAAGCACTAAGAGCGGCTACACAAGAAGCTTGCACTTAAGGAGGGAAGGATATTTGCAGCTAATGAACAACTTTCTTAACTATTTGTCCTTCAGATTTTACTGTTTTTTTTCTTATATGTAAATATAAATAATATAAGGTTATGCCATAGGGACATGGTCATTTTTACCCCTAACAATCTTAGAAGTAAATATAGACCATGTTTTTACGCCATACCCTTATACCATTTATATTTACATATTAGCAAAAAGAAACAGTAAAATCTTAAGGACAAATAGTTAAGAAACTTGTTCATTAGCTGCAAATATCCTTCCCTCCTCAAGTGCAAACTTCTTGCATAGCCGCTCTTGGTGCTCAGAAAATCCCAAAAACAAATCCCTCTTATTACTTGCTATTTTGAATTCTTTAGTTCCTGAATATACAACCTTCAAATTGTTGCTCGTTCCCCTCTTTGAGAATGAGGAGGATCTTCATAGGACTTCATCCAGCTCATGTTTGTCGGCAGTTTCATCATCCACCACCCTTTTCTTCTGTGCCTTCTCACGTTCATTGTTGTTAAACCCATATTTAGGCCTTCTTCCCTTCATGTCTTGTTTGATCACAACTTTAGCTGAATCTCCCATCTTCAGCATAGTTGAATCTCCTGTCTTATTGTCCAATGCCACATTTTGATGGCCTGTATCTCTTTTGTTCGTATGTTCTACTGCTTCAGCTTCACAATGCATAGAGCAATCAGAATTTTCCAGTCATCACCAAAGGCTTCTGCATCAGCGTTGACACTCTCCACCCTCTTTGGTTTATGCTTCTGTGTTTTCTTCCATGCTTCCTCCTTATAATTCTCAGATTTATTGGAGGTCCCACTAGAAGGATCAACACCAATCCGTGCTTGTTCCTCCTCTACCAGCTCAATATCTTTCGTTTCACCTTTGCTTTTGAAAACTACATTGTAATTTACAAAACAAAAGTTGAAAGGAAAGATATTGACCTGATAGACGAAATTCGGCTTATTTCCATAAAGTCATCAATTTCAAAAGACATTATAATGGTCTTCATGGAATTCTCATTCAGGGTGAATGGATCCAGAACCCCAATGAAGTTAAGAAGGAAGCTGTGAATTTTTTCCTTAACAGATTTTCTGAGCAGCAGCTTTGTAGACCCACTCTTGATGGAGTGCATTTCTCTTCACTAAACCAGGAGCAGAGGGAGTCTTTGGTTGTTCCTTTTTCAGATTTGGAGATCAAAGAAGCAGTATGGAGTTGTGATGGGGACAAATGTCCTGGACCTGATGGTTTCAACTTCAAATTCATTAAAGAATTTTGGGATATGCTGAAAGCTTACTTCAGAAGATTTGTTGATGAATTCCATGTACATGGCAGTTTCCCTAGAGGCAGTAATGCTTCCTTCATAGCTCTCATTCCCAAAATTAAACATCCCCAGTCATTTGATGACTACAGACCCATCTCCTTGATTGGATGTATGTACAAGGTGATAGCTAAGTTATTAGCAAATAGATTGAGACAAGTGATATCTGGTCTTATTGATGAGAGGCAGACAACTTTCATCAAAAACAGACACATCCTACATGGTGTTCTAGTCCTTAATGAGGTGATTAAGGAAGCTTGTAGAAGCAAAAGGCCAGCTATGGTGTTCAAGGTGGATTTTGAAAAGGCCTATGACTCAGTCTCATGGGTTTTTTTGGATTATATGCTGCAAAGAATGGGTTTTTGCCACAAATGGAGACACTGGATGTCTGCCTGTCTCAAGTCAGCAAGCATTTCTATTCTTATCAATGGCAGTCCTACAAAGGAATTTGCTCCTACTAGAGGTTTGAGGCAAGGGGATCCTTTAGCCCCCTTACTCTTTAATATAGTTGGAGAAGGCATCACAGGATTGATGAAGGAAGCAGTTCAGAAGAACTTATATAGAAGCTATATGGCTGGAAAGAAAAAGGAACCCATTAATATTTTGCAGTATGCGGATGACACAATTTTTGTGGGTGAGGCTGAGTGGGAGAATGTTATTGTTTTGAAGGCTATGCTCAGGGGATTTGAATTGGCCTCAGGTCTGAAGATTAATTATGCAAAAAGTCAGTTTGGGATTATAGGAGGTAGAGTCAATTGGGTAAATCATGCTGCACAAATTCTGAAATGTAGGCAGCTGCAAACCCCATTCTATTATTTGGGAATTCCGATTGGGGCTAAACCTTCAAGCAACATGGTGTGGGAGCCTTTGATTAGAAAATATGAATCCAAGTTATCTAAGTGGGCACAGAAAAATATTTCCATGGCAGGGAAGGTGACTTTAATCAATTCGGTGCTCAATGCTTTACCAATATATTTGTTTTCCTTTTTCAAGATCCCTCAAAAGGTAGCTCATAGATTGGTAACACTGCAAAGAAATTTTCTGTGGGGGGGAGACAAGGATTACAAGAAAATCCCCTGGGTAAAATGGGAAACTATATGTTTACCTAAGGAGGAAGGTGCTTTGGGGATTAAAGAAATATCTAAATTTAATGAAGCTTTGTTGGGTAAATGGATATGGGATTTAGCTTCTGACCAGCAGCAGTTATGGGCTAGGATCATTAAATCTAAATATGGTGGTTGGGAAGAGCTTCAGTCGGGCAGAGATAGAAGGGGCTGCTCACACTGGTGGAGGGACTTGAGGAAGATTTATCATAACTCTGGTCAGAGCCTCTTTCAACAAAACTTGGTTTGGAAGCCTGGTGGAGGGGATAGAATTCATTTCTGGACAGATAGATGGTTAGGGGAAGACTGCACCCTAAAGCAGAAATATAATTCTCTGTTTTTGATCAGCAGGCAACAACATAGCATCATATCACAGATGGGGAATTTTTCTGAAGATGGTTGGAGATGGGATCTCAATTGGAGGAGGAATCTTTTTGACCACGAAAGTGTTTTGGCAGTGAATTTTATGGAAGATATTACTTCTATTTCTATTCAGAGAAATGTGAAGGATACTATGGTGTGGAAAGCTGAATCTACAGGAGTATATTCCACCAGATCAGCTTATAGAATGATGTTGAATATCAATGCCTCAGCCATAGATGTCAGAATTTTCAAACTAATATGGAAGATGAACATCCCCCCAAGGGCAGCAACCTTCACTTGGAGACTCCTCAAGGACAGATTACCTACTAAGGGTAACCTTCTAAGAAGAAATGTCATTACCCAAGATGCTGATTGCCCTTTATGTGGTCAAGTACAGGAGGAAGTAGGTCACCTATTCTTTAATTGCCAAAGGACACTGCCCCTATGGTGGGAATCCATGACATGGTTACAGGTTGTAGGACCACTCCCACTTGTCCCAGCAAGTCATTTAGCACAATTTTGTGAAGGATTCAGAGTTAATATAAATCATAGTAGATGGTATGGGTGGTGGGTGGCTCTAACTAATACTATTTGGCAACACAGGAATAACCTCATCTTTCAAGGAAACCAATTCGACTCTTCGAAAGTCATGGAAGAGGCTATGTTTTCAGCTTGGTCTTGGCTAAAAACTAGGGAGAAAGGATTCAACACTAGCTTTAATCACTGGTCCTCTAATATAAAGGATCACTTTGTTTAATCTATGTGGATATGAACTTTTTGATGGGTTAGCTTGGGTTTTATCTTTGGGAGGCAGCACCAGAGGTGCTTTGTATTATCTTTTCATTCAGTACTACTTGTACTGTTTTTGCTTATCTTAATAATATATTATACAATTTGCCTTCCAAAAATAAACATAGCTTTGGTTCCTTGCGAGACTGATCTCAGTCTGAGCTTGAAACCATGTTGCTGGCAACTCAATCTAATTCATGTACTATTTTGTACCCCTGGTACTCACAATATATATAGATATAATTTATCTTGGCTGATAAAAAAAATGTGGGTGGAAAAATAAGCACTGTAAAAGGTTTTCTGTTTTTTTACATCAATTCATTTCCTAAGGGACTCAATTCCTCATTCATTGAAACCAGTATGCAGCATTTTACATCAAACACCAGTATATAACATTTTAAAGCAAACACCACTATATAATATTTTAAATGAAACAGCAGTATATACATGCTAGTTCCTACGTACGTACCCGGAGTTGCTATAACCCGAACGACCTTCAACAATAATGTCTATTAAAAGTAGTCTATGATAACCTGAAAAAAAAAAACCAATGGTCATGGACATGGCTGACACATTTGGAGAAGATTTTGGTATTCATTTCAACCAATGGTCATCCAATATCAGAGCAGGATTTAATCATATAGTAAGAAATGGAAGCCATTAAACCAAAGTCAATACTCATGAATGCTAGAACATCCATCAAGAATGATAACAAAGCAGTAATTTAAATTAAATTCATCTTAGTTTTTCTATTTTATAATCACTCCCGATTGCTGGAATGGTGAAGGAGTTGCATTAATGCAGAAATTTCCACAGAATCATCAGTGTCAAGATTGTAGTTCTTCAGCACTTTAAAGAAAGATTCTCAAAGCAGAATCCTTGCAGACCAACCTTGGAAGGGATCCAGTTCTCTTCCCTTGATCAAAGGCAGAAGGAAAGCCTTGTTGATAGACTCACTGAGCTGGAAATCAAGTCTGCAGTTTGGCCTTGCGGGGGAGATAAAAGTCCTGGCCTGGATGGTTTGAATTTCAATTTCATCAAACAGTTTTGGGAAACTCTAAAACCTGATTTTATCATATTCTTTGATGAATTCTTCATTAATGGCAGATTCCCCAAAGGAAGTAATGCATCCTTCATAGCCCTCATCCCTAAAACAAATAGCCCCCAATCTCTTAATGACTATAGACCCATCTCTCTCATAGGGTGTGTCTACAAAATAATGTCCAAAGTCCTGGCTAATAGGCTGGCTCTTGTGCTGCCTCACTTAATTGATGAAAGGCAAATTGCTTTCCTCAAAGGCAGACATATCCTCCATGGTGTAATGATAGCTAATGAGGTCTTAGCTGAAGCTTAATTCAAAAATAACCCCTGCATGGTTTTCAAACTTGACTTTGAAAAAGCTTATGACTCAGTTTCTTGGGGATTCCTAAACTATATGATGATGAGGATGGGATTTTGTGAAAGATGGAGAAAATGCATCCATGGATGCCTTTCTAGTGCAACTATATCAATTTTGATCAATGGCAGCACTACTAGAGAATTTGTGCCTGAGAGGGGACTGAGGCAAGGAGATCCCCTTGCACCTTTCCTATTTAATAAAGCAGCTGAGGGACTCACTGGTTTGATGAGGACAGTTGTCTCCAAAAACCTTTTCAGCAGCTATAAAGTGGGGAGGCAAAAGGAGGAGATTAACATCTTGCAGTATGCAGATGATACACTGTTTTTTGGAACTGCAACTACAGCTAATGTTAGAGTCATGAAATCTATCCTCAGAATTTTCGAGTTGGTTTCAGGACTCAAGATTAGCTATGCTAAAAGCCAATTTGGGTGCTTGGGTAAATCTTTGGACTGGTGCAGGGAAGCAGCTAGCTACCTTAATTGTGGCCAGCTGGAATTTCATTTATCTTACCTTGGAATTCCAGTAGGGTCCACCTCTAAAAGCTGGGATGTTTGGCAGCCTCTCATCAGCAAGTTTGAATCTAAGGTAGCCAAATGGAAGCAGAGATGTCTCTCTATGGGAGGCAGGATATTCCTAACAGCCCTTCCTATCTACCTACTATCATTCTTCAAAATTCCTAAAAAAGTGGTGCATAAGGTAGTATCTATTCCACACTTGGTGTTGGTTAAATGGAATGGAGACAGACTTCCATCTTCAGATTTTTGCAGTGCAAAAAAAACACAATCATGCAAGCATATTTGAAAACTTAAAATACAAATAACTCAAGTTAAAATCAATTCATTTTTTACAACTGTGAACAAATTAACTAAGGTACAGTAGGCAAATTTGTTTTCACTAATATTAGTAGGTCACCACCACTGCAGTAGAATTTAAGTTAAACTTAGATAAGTACCTTATGAAGAGGCCAGCTACCTTGTCACAGCTAACAAGTCAGAACTGAACAAATTTCTGCATGTATAATTCAACAAATTTGTTATCAAACTTGTGTGTGTGTCTTTGTATGATGAGTGTGTGTGTGTGTGTGTGTGTGTCATCAGTGTGTGTCTGTGTGTTTCTATCATACGTGTGTGTGTGTGTGTGTGTGTCATTAGGGTTTGTGTGTGTGTGTGTGTGTGCTTCATGACCAATTTTTCTTACTGGCAATTCAGTGGCAGTGTATTGCTTAGGCTTCCGTCGAAATGAAAGGAAAATCAACGAGTCTGACAAAACAACTTCAGTCTTCACTCTTCACTAGTTGAACACAAATAAAAAAAAAATTAAACTACTTCAAGGATAAATAAAAGGTTCAGAAGCAGCAGACCTAGATTGTCTAAGCTATTTTATAATGGCCAGCTATAGTTACAATGATGATGAAATGAACTATAGAAAAAACTAGTATAAAATACAGAAGAATAAAAAAACAATTAAGGGCAGAACTCAAAAGCTTTTAGCCATGCTGCTTGGAA
The DNA here is from genome assembly GCF_004193775.1 of Glycine soja. Taxonomy (NCBI): domain Eukaryota; kingdom Viridiplantae; phylum Streptophyta; class Magnoliopsida; order Fabales; family Fabaceae; genus Glycine; species Glycine soja. The sequence continues at coordinate 28,283,061 of NC_041008.1, read as the reverse complement.
TTTAATCAATGAATCAATCATGTCACTGAAATTTGGAACATAAATGAACTTCTCCCTTGCTATCATTCTCTTTCTCTATTTTTTTCTCTCTCTCTCTAGCTACCTTGTTATGTTATATATCTATTTGCATATACAAATGATACTCTTTTTTTACTTCATGGTGAATAATTAACCTACCTAGGTCTACAATGAGGGACTGAAAGTTCCAAGAGAAGAGTTTGAATCCAGAGAATATCAGCTGTGGCAGCAACTAAACTTCTATATTTTGCTGCAGGGGCTACTTCTATATCAGTTGTGGCTTTGTATCTATTGATATTGCCATCAGAATTAATAATGATCAAGCAAAAAAGAGAAAAGATGTTATTTCATATACATTGACCTAAACATTGATCTACTAACCCGTGTGCTTAAGGACCATATACACTACATTGGTTAAAAGCAAATGTTGCATAGTGGTTAAAACTTGCTTGTTGTAGCCTAAACCAGTTTAGCATCTTGTTTTCAAATTACTGGTTTCATAACTATGCTACTGGCTTGTGTAGCATAGTGGTTAAAACTTGCTTCTTATAGCCTAAACCAGTTTAAGCATCCTATTTTCAAATTACTGGTTTCAATTTTCTACACAAGCTACATACAAAAATTCTTAGGATCACTTCACAAACAAAAATATGCATAAAAAGAAATCATTGGAACTATCTTAACTTTTAGACCAAAATACTGACATTGTGTTGGATTAAAAGAACAAGCTGATAAAAGAATCCTAACTAAACTGGGAAAGAAGAGCATAAGCAAAACAATTGAAACGGCACTCAAACCAAATAATAATTGCATGGGTAGTTTTCTTGAAATAGCACTCAAACTGGGAATGGCAGCTTAATTGGAGAAGACACCTAGCCTTTTCGATTCTGAAATAGCAATGGCGGATAGTTTTCTTGGGGACATATCACAGCAGCAACTTCATCCCCTAAGGGAGGACACTTGGATTTGGAAACCTGAACCTGCAGGAGACTACTCAACAAAAAGTGGATATGATTTGATATGGGGAGAGCTGATGGAGGTAAGACAGGAACAGGATTATGGGGCAATATGGAAACTCAAAATACCCACAAAAACAGCAGTGTTCACTTGGAGGCTACTTCGGGATAGATTACCAACAAAGCAAAACCTTAGAAGGAGACAAATGCCGATAGATGATATGTTATGTCCTTTATGCAGAAATAAGGAGGAGGGGGATGAACACTTGTTCTTCAATTGTAGCAAAACCCTCCCATTATGGTGGGAATCAATGTCCTGGGTTAATCTTATCACTGTAATGCCACAAAATCATAGGGACCATTTTCTGCAACATGGAATGGAGGTAGCAGATGGAGTCAGGTCCAAAACCTGGAAATGCTGGTGGATTGCTTTAACTTGGACAATATGGCACCATAGAAATAAGGTGGTGTTCCAAGATACAACTTTTCATGGAACCAAACTGTTAGAAGATGCCCTATTCCTACTATGGTCGTGGATCAAAGCAATGGACAAGGATTTTACTCTTCATTTTAACCAATGGTCCTCTAATCTTAAGGAAGGTTTTAGGAACTAGGAGGCGTTAACTCTTAAACTCTTAAACTGTTACAAGAACACAATAAGGGTAAGGGAAACTGTTAAACTCCAATAATAGGCGTTAACTCTTAAACTGTTACAAGAACACAATAAGGGTAAGGGAAACTGTTAAACTCCAATAATAGGCGTTAACTCTTAAACTGTTAGAAGAACACAATAAGGGTAAGGGAAACTTCACTAAGGAGAAGAAGCACAAAGTTGTCACGATGCTCGAGTTAAATATGAGATACCCTAGCCATGTTTAGTTCACTAAGTGTGCGATACATGAATGCAATCAAATATTTATACAGGATTAGACCAAACATACCTATGTGAGGTGGCGAAGGAGAAGAAGCACAGACTTCTGACGATGCTGGAGTGCGACGAACATGATGCTCGACCTTAGACAAAATGATGGTCAGATGGAGAACATACAGCTTCAAGGTAGATGGAGAACAAAGAGAGCAAGAAAGCATGGATGGAGAAGAAGACAGAGAGAAGGAGAAGACAACGCGAAGGAGACGAAACATACCTATGTATGGTGGCGAAGGAGAAGAAGCAAAGACTTGTGACGATGCTCGAGTGCAACGATGACGATGCTCGAGTGCGACGAACACGATGCTTAGATGCAGACAGGGACGGTTTCGCTAGACGGAGATTAGAAGAATAAGAGAGCGCGAAAGCTTAGATGGAGAAGAAGACAGAGCGCTAGTTTCTTAGGGCTCACCATATTTTTTAAAATATAACTTCAACATCGGTTTTTAAAAAAAACCGATGTTAACAAAATGATGTTAAGGTTAACATCGGTTTTCTAGAGAAAACCGATGTTAACATATCAAACATTAACATCGGTTTTCTAAAAACCCAATGTTAATAAACATATGTTAACATCGGTTATTTAAAAACCGATGTTAAATAATAAATGTTAACATCGGTTCTCCAATAACTGATGTTAATGAACTTTGTTAACATCGGTTTTTCACAAAACCGATGTTAACGTATACACGGTATTTACAATTATGCCACCGCGCATATGTTAACATCGGTTTTTTTAACAACTGATGTTAACACACCGATGTTGAATCCGCTTTTTGTAGTAGTGAAGATAGGATTTTGCATGAAAGGAAAAGGTTGAAAATTGTAAATGAAAGCAATAAACCAAAGTAGTAAAGAAAAAACTATAACCATATGTTTTGATGGAGGATTTAAAATTATCTAGGAAATTCAAATACACAACATTTTAATTGTGTTGATTTAAATTCCTCTCATTTTGTAAAAATTTTGTTTGGATGAAACAATTCAATTTCTTATATTTTAATTTCCTTGTTTGGATAAAGTAATTCAATTTCAGTGAAATTTAAATTTTCATTTTTAAATATTTATTTAAAAATTAAAATTTCAATATTGAATAAAAATAAATATTAGTCATTTTTTAAATAGTTATATATTCAAAATAAATTTAATGCTTGATAATATTTAATAATCAATTTTTTTAATATTTAATAATTAAATAATCAAAATAATTTTAATGCTAAACAATTTTGAATCTTACACAATATTCTTGTATTAACACACAAAAAAACTTGGATTAAACAATACTGCAAAATTAAATATGAATGATATGTAATTCCTTGTTCAATCTAATTACTTGTTTAAAAAAAATCAATTACTAGTCTCGCAATAATTTTGAAAAACGTATTGAAATTAAACAATTATGTAATTTAAGGACAATCATCTCATACAAAATTCAAATATTGATATTAATTTCATTGTTCATAAAAGATGAAAATACTTCAATCCATATCAAGACCTGAAATCATATAACATCCACATTGATGTCACTTCCCTGATAATACTCAACCATTCACGAACTATTTTGCAAATTAGAGGGTCCAAAACAAACAACATAATCAAACAATTTTAGAAGAATCAACTTTTTGTCTTGCTTTGTAAGAACGCAACTCCTCTCTATTCCTTGTTCACAATAACCCGACATAGAAGAAACAAAATAATATAAGTCACAATAGGAAAGACAGATAACTATAGTGAGGATATCACTTCAACTAGGCATAAAAAAGACACAATTTTCTAATTTGAAAGTTTAAATTGAAAATGTAGACAAAAGGTTAGTTACCAAGTTTCATTTTGCAAGATGTGTTAAAACATAATCTGTCTTTTTGTAAATTGGAAGGGCTTTCACAATAGCTAACTGCTTTGGATCGTCAGCTAACCATTGAATAGCTTTAGCCCATTGTTGTCAATTAAGATATGGTATCAAAGCTGCCTCACTTAACACTTCTTGAATATCTTCATCATCGACTTTACCATCCATTTTTTCTACCAATCGATCAAAAGAGTTGGCCATTTTATCCAAAGAAGTTGTTATTCCTTCTTTTTCTCCAATCTTTCTCTTGTGAGAATGTGTGCCAAAAGAAGTTGAACCTTGTCTTTTTCCTTTTGTATTAGAGTTTGGTTCTTCTAAGTCTATAGCAGCAGTAGCACCTAAACCCATGAATTCCACTTCATTTTTAGACTAGTGAATTCAAATTCTGAATGTCACAAGATTCATTCTCTTTGTTCATGGTTTTTTATCTAATCATATGATTCTTGATTTTTCAATTTAAAGCTCTAAATCTTTCGCAATTTTCATCTTGGTTTTATTTGATACCACTTTTCATTCTTTTCTAACCCACAATTGATAGAGCCAGTCTAAGGCCAAAATTATGGTTAATAAATTATCAATATCTTGTTCAACTATCATGTACACACGGTTGATTTATTTATTTTTAACTAAACCTAAGTTAATCCAAACAGTAAGACACATAAGTTAACCGGATTTAGCAACAAAACCCACACTATTATTTTACCCATATAAAGACAAGAAGATTTTATTTTTAAATGAAGAACTAAACTGAAGGCCCCACCATTGTGATCTACCATGATATTAAAAATACAATCTAATCACTCACTATACCAGTCAATGAAAGGTGCAACACCTGGATGGAATCTTGTAGCATAAAACATCATTCAAGAATAAACACAAGCACCTACAGTGCAAGGTCGTATACTACTCGAGGCCTCTTTGTCATGGAATTGATGTTGCGGGAAAAATCCAACAACAACAAAGCACAATAAGCAATGAGCAAGAAATCAACGAAACCCAATCAAGTCAAAAACAAAACCAACGAAATCAAACAACTAAAAAAAAAATCACAAATTAACGAAATAAAAAATGAAACCCTAAGTAAAAAGGCCCATGTGAGAGTTTTGGGAAAAACGAAAACAACCTTGTATGAACCACCATGAGAGAGCGAGGGTTCGAAATCGCAAGGGAGCGAGAGTGTGTAGGTCGAGAAAGTGTGGCTCGAGACGAGTAAATAGTGTCTATGAGAGGAAAGACCAGGAGAGAGGAGTGAGTGTGTGGAGGAATTGAAATTCTTTAGTTTTTAAGAAATTTTAAATTATTCATTTTTTGTTAATTAAAATTTCCTGTTAAAATCATAGATATTCAATTTTGCTTTAAATTATTATCTAAACACTAAATTTAAAATGACAGATATTCAATGTCCCATTTAAAATGAATTACTTTGTTAAAAGTATCCATCCAATCACAGTGTAAAGGAAAGCAATAAAGGCTAAAATTGTTGAAGATAAAATGCAAGATAATATAGGCTTGTGTGTGATTGATTGTGTTTTTAAAATTTGAAGTACAAATCTTATTTATAGGCTAAGAAATTGATAAGTTCCATAATTTAGTTATTTTTGGGATTAAAATGTTAGCACTTATCTTTTGATTGTAATAGTTTTCTTATAAACTTTTCTTCTTTCTATTTGTTTTATATATTGTACATTTACTAATCTTTTTGTTTAAATATGGAAGATTCATCCCTGATTCTGTAGGTTTTGATGATTGTTTGATGGATCCAAAAACCAAGTTAAAAGGAAGAGAAAAATGGTCATTTTTCCAAGATTTCAGACATCAGTTCGCCCAAGCTAGCAATTAGCTCGCTTGGGCTAATCAAGTTTCTTCAGGCATAAGTATCCAACGCTTTTGGGCGAGTGAGTGCCTTTAGAACTAAGCAAAAACTTGTCTGGGCGATTTTAGCTTGCCTAGGCGAGTTGGTCTACACCTCTTGACTCTTTTTCTATAAAAAGTCATGCAAAGGAGGGAGAGATACACCAGAACCAAAGAAAAACAAGAGGAAGAACACAAAAGAAAGAAGGAAGCAGAAAGTGGAGCCCGGACACTGCAGAGTTGTGACAGTGGATAATATCCTTCATCATCTCTCTTGTTGATTTTGTGCTCTACGCAATGATCGGTTAGTTTCTCCAAAGGATTGGATGTAATCTTCATACCCTTATGTATGTCTTTTGATATTTTATATATGTATGAATTTTTTCTACTCATTATTGGTAATTTCATTTTTGTTCGTAATGCTTGATTCTATTTGATCACTAGTTTCATGAAATTGGATTTTAAGTTTGATCGGAAACTGCTTGATTCTATTTGATCACTAGAATTTACTCTTTACATTACATTGCTAGGAATAGAGCATAACTTTTTTATTGCAAATAGCACGAGATTATGATTATAATGCTAGGATATTTATTTCATATGCAAGGGATCGATATTTGGTGAATATTGTTAGGATTCTCGAGTGTGAGGGATCGATCCGGGGTAATTTAATGTGTGCATCAGTAATATTAGAAAATGATTCGTATATGTTAATCTTATTAGGATACTGAGGATATGAATGATGAAATTCAATCCTACATTTTTCTTGAATTAATTAAATTTGTTATTATTGTTTCTATAATTTTACGTATTTCTGACACACTAAATTTCGTTATTTTTGTTATTCCGTTATTTTTCGTTAGTTAAACAAACCCATGATATCTCAATTAAATTTGTACATGACTATTGAACTATTTTACTTTTATCCAAAGAAATTGAGTAACTCAAGTCCATGTAGATACTATCACCTTTTATAAATTTGTAATCTGCGACGACATTCGTACGCTTGCCAATAGTCTAACAGAAATCAAATACATCTTGAAGTTAATGAAAATTTTGAATTCCAAACTGTTGCACAATTTGTTTCCTATTCTTAAGGAACCATTATCTTTTCTTTTGATGTTTCTAATGCACTACCCATTAACTTGGTCTTTCGTCACAATCTTAACCAACTTATCAACAATTTATCCATTCTGATATTTTCTTTTTATTTTTTGTTGCCAACACCAAGATTCTTGTCTAACTCAAATAGAAAAATCTATAACCTTGTGTTTGGATGAAGGATTTGAAAATTTTTAGGAAATTCTAATACACAACATTTTAATTGCCTTGATTTATATTCCTTTCATTTTATAAATATTTTTTTTGGATGAAGCAATTCAATTTCTCGTATTTTAATTTCCTAGTTTGGATAAAGTAATTCAATTTCAATGAAATTCAAAATGTCATTTTAAAATATTTATTAAAATTTCAATATTAAATAAAAATAAATATTAGTCATTTTTTAAATATTTAAATATTTAAAATAATTTTAATGCTAGACAATATTTAATAATAAAAAAGTAAATGACCTTCAGCACCTCCTTCTTCATCACCATGGCCATGACAATGGTTCTCTCTCCTCCAACCATCGTTGTGCCCACACCCACCACAAACCAGGGTCGATATCTCCTCTTAACAAATCGTTGGAGCCAACATCGTGGCTTCAGATCTGGTGCTTGTCAACGACTCTATGGGTCTCTTCATCACCACCGTAAACATTCATCATCTTCGTCAGACCTCCCCGCATGGTTCCTGGTTCGCTTAAACATGGGCTAGGGTTCGAGTGGTTCAAGCCTAGGATTGGGCTTCGGATTCGATTCTAGGCTAGGGTTCAACATGAAGGTTCGAGATGGTGACGGCGTGAAGAGGTTGCTAACGCCATAGAGGTCGCGAAATGTGAGAGAGAGAACAAAGTACTACTGTGTGAGAGGAGAAAATTTGAAATTCTTACCAATTAGGTGAAATTTCAATTTCTACTATTTTAGTCTATTAAAATTCTTTTAAAAATTGATGTAAATTTAAATTTTTTAAAATCCTATATCCAAACAATTAAATTATGATAGAAGTATTTCAAATTCACTAAAAAAAACTGAATTGCCTTGTTTAAATACCACATCCAAACACACTGCAAGATATTACCAAGTATATAATTGTATGGAAATCTACTTGCATTTGTAGAGCAATGAAACATCTATACACAGTTATCACAAAAAGGGAAAATCTATACAGTGTTCAGGTAATTGAACCCGAAAACAACTCATCTTTGATACTAGAAAATACCAGTAGGAGACACAAACAATGTGGGACCCACCAACATGGTGGGACCCACAAATTGTTTGTATTTTTCTCTTTTCTACTAGTGTTTTCCAATCACTAGAGGGGATGCTAACTCATTGAAGTCGGACATGTTAAATTTTGGCTTTTGGACCATCTGCATGTATGGACCTAACAAAAACAAGAACTTGAGAATGTTATGTTATTAAATATAAATAAATGGACAGCTCAAATGAGCAGATCATCAAGAAAAAGGGGTTTGGTGTTTGACCTATGCTCACATGAGCAGATCATCAAGAAAAGGGCTGTTGAATGGTAACTTGATGGCTCCAAAGGCTACTAGGAGTAATATAGCCCAAATTGGTAGAATCCATTGAAACATAAACATTAAAATTCCTTTTCCTGCAACAATTTAAATAAAAAAAAACAATTATTAAAAACTGGGTCATATTAGCATTGTTTGAAAAAGGAATTCAAAGATGAACTGCAAATGAAAGTAAGTGCTAACATAAATAAAACTTTAATACCTTATAAGTTATACTTGAGAATGAGGGAAAAGTTAAAGGGATAACATTGAAAGGCAAGCTAAAAGGAGGAGTCATTAGCCATATGTTTTTCTACATATTTTGTCAACATAATGGCAAAATAGTGAGAGAAAAATGGAGGCATTTCTGTTTGCACCAAAAAAATAACCGAGATGCGTTTGCTATAAACCCATGGATTGGCATGTTAAACCCACAAATCTTGAGGGAGATGATAACCAATTAAAGTCAACAATCTCCTGGTCTAGTGCCACGCGAAAAAAAATAATAATAAAGCTTTTCCAATTCACATTTACCACTGAAGGATTGCACTTGTCATGGGTCAAGATTAACAACATACAAATCCTAATGGCTGATTAAGACTCACCCACCATGTTTTAACAATGAAAACTTAGTTGACTACTGTAAACTAATGTAGTGTTTGTCTTGAGCACAAGTTTATCCAAAAGGTGTATTAATGATAAAAGCTTCCAATTAGAACATAGAAGGCAGGTTTTGGTAAATTTATAAATATTTATATTTACACTCTTCTAAATTTAACAAAATTATATTCAATATCTCTCTTTTTTATATTATCTCACTCTTAGAATAAAATAAAATAAAATTTATATTTACACTCTTCTAAATTTAACAATATTATATTCAATATCTCTCTTTTTTATATTATCTCACTCTTAGAATAAAGTAAAAATCGAAAGGATTAAAAATTTGAAATATTGAAATATTTTATTCAATCTGATCGGATTTTTTGGATTTAATTTTTAAAAAAAATCCAATCCAAACCAAATTTATACATATGTATATATTTTTATTCATAAATTTATAATATCACTCATATTTTTGTTTTTATTTTTTATATATTTATAAAATTATCATATAACTTATATCTATCTATAAAAAAAAATATACATTTAAATAAAATATTTATGTACTAATTATTTGAGATAAAATACATAAATATACTATTATTAGCTATATAATAACATATAAATGAAATATTTAATATTTTAAATTAATTTTTATTATATATCTTACCTTTATTTAATATGTTACAAAAGAAACAAAAGTAAGATTTAAACCAATCTGATTCAATCTAAATCATTTAAATTAGATGGGATTAAAATTTTAAACTATATTGATTTGAATGATAAATTAACATAACCAAAATAATTAGGTGAGATAATTTTTTTTTTCTAATATGCAAACATCCCTAATTAGCGCTAGTACTCACTGGAAGAAGTAATTCTAGGCTCAGCATTGGTGGAGAGCCACTCTCCTGTCTCCCTCATCTTCTTTTGCACCTCCCCTTCCATTGCTTGCCCGAAGAACAAGTCCATCACCGTCTTCCGCATGTCAGAATCCCTGTTCATTACCCATCAAAACCAACATTCATATAAAATAAACTTCACACACATGAATAATAAGTAGTTTCAAGTTCAAGTATCATAAATAAAAAAAATTAAAATGAAAGATTCTATTAAAGGTAGTTAGACAGATTCCGAGAGACGGATTAGTGATCGATAAAGTGTGTATATTTTGAATCAATAACATTATTACTAAAATACTTTAAAATTTAAAATATATGAAAATAAAGATGGAAGGTAGGTGCGTACCGGAGAGGAGGGGGTTCGGTGTCTCTGAAGCTTCCAGCGCCAACAATGCGTTCCATTTGCATTACAGAAGGCTTTGGGGCTCCATTCCGAAGCCTGTTTCTGCGAGGTAAAGATTTTGTGGCGGGAACTGGAATTGAAGGTTTGGTTTGATCAGAATCGTTGTTCTGGGGAAGAGTGGCATTAGCCACAATGGGTTTGATAGTAGAAAGGTTAGATAAGCAAAACATGGCGAGTCTCCCTGTTTTCGGTTAAATGCTTATTCAAAACGCCTAGCCATACAAAATGCAGTAAATGGATAAGACCACGCCACTCTTAAAATATCTGCAAGTCAGCAACACTTTAAATATCTCCAACATTTTAAGTATTTAGGTTCCTTAAATTTTATCTCTTTTATAAATAGATATTTTACACTTTAATTTTGGTTCAATTGATCCTAAATTTTATCCTTTTTGCAAATAGATATTATTTGTTTCAATCAGTCCATAAACTTTACACCTAATTTTAATTTTATCTCAATTAATTCTTAAAATTAAACTCTTTCATAAACAATATTTTATGTTAAATCAAAGTTAAATTACTAAAAAAAAAATCTCAAATGCATGTATATTTATTTAATCTCAATTTTTTATTAATTTTAACCAAGGTTATCAATATCAAGAGTCTACATACACTCGTAAGAACTTCTACGAGTCGACTCGTAGACTCTTAAGAGTCTACTTCGTAAAAAAAAATATGAATAATAAGTAAATATATTTAAAATGCACCAATTTGCAAACAAATGACGATAAACTCATAGTTCATAGTTCATACTTTATATTAGTCTATTACAAAACACAACAACTGACCCTACAATGTTGGAGTTGGATCAATCTTGTTACTGAATACTTTTCATATATGAGATGGAAAATGCAAAAGAGAAGATAAAATGCAATTTTAATAACACCAAGAGAAGGTATAATTTATGAACTTTCTCAAATTTAAAATGTGCTTGTGTATTATTTTAAGTTTTAACTATTTCTGATATAACATCTTTGATATCTATTTTAAGCTCTTGATCTAGATAATTTAATTTTCGTGGAACCTGATGATGATGCACAATCTGAGGAAGGCATTGATGATGATGGAGATGGTGATGAAAGTGATTATATTTATGGAGATGATCCTATTAGAGGATTGGACAAGCTTCTTTGAAGACATTTGTGCTTTTTTTTATTTATTTAAATGCTTTAATCTTGAACACTTATGCATGGTTGTCAAACTCTAGAGTCAACTCGTAGACTCTTATGAGTTTACACGAGTCCACCGAGTCTGCTAAAAAACGAGTTTACTTCCGAGTCAACTCGCGGGACTGAAGTAAACTCTTAAACTCGTAAAAGTCTACGAGTTGACTTTAGAGTTTGACAACCATGATTTTAACTTTATAAATCACTTTCTCAAACATTAAAACATAACAGAATTTAGAATTAAAAAATCAAATAAAAACTTCTATTATTGTTATTATTTTCCCTTTATATATATATATATATATATATATATATATATATCCTAATTTCATATTTTTTATTATTTTTTCTTAACCACAGTCATCCTCCACTTGAGACAATTTTATTTTTTATTATATTTTAAATATGAAAAATGATTTGTAACAAAAATAAATTGAATGATTAACATTTAAGATAAATAAATTCAAAAAAAATATCAATAAAAAGATAAATTTCAAAGATCAATTAAAGTTCAAGGTATTTTTTTTTTTAAAAAAAAAGTTACAATTTAAATATCAATCATAATAAGTTTAAAGTTTATGGTATCTATTTGCAAAAGAAGTAAAGTTGAAGGATTAATTGAGAAAAAGTTAAGGTTTAAGGTATCTATTTATAAAAGAATATAAGTTTAAGGGGACTTAATGCTCTTTTCCCTTTTTTTTCCTTTTATTTATATGAATTTAATTAAAATAGATTAAGAATATGTTTGGATAATTTTTTTAAGGTTTAATTAAGTCTTTCATACCTAAAAAATAGATCATTTTTCAATTACTACCTAACATTCATCTTTTTTCAACTAACTACCTAAAAAAACTTTATGTTTCAACTTACTACCTATCGTTAGTTCCCTTCCTTTAAGTGATGATTTTACAAAGGAAGGCAGAGGCGACCATGTCATTATTTATTAATTTTTTTTAAAAATAATCATATTCATCTTTGGCCAAATCCCTCCTAAGTACGACACCTAGCAACACCTATAATGTCCTCTCTGGCAACGAGCTAGTTGGCGGCATCGAATCGGAGCTCGACAACCTCCCTACCATCCGCCTTCCGCAAGACCTCCATGCAACTCAAGAATTCTGTCGGTGACTTCCAATGTGATGTAGCTCCATGTGGAGCTTGTAGGCCTTGGATCTTCTTCATCAATGGAGCCCTTTGCTTCTTAAAGATCAATGGAAGCGAAATGGAGAAGGAAGAAAGAAGATTGGAGACGTCACTTCAAGGAGAAGATGAGTCAAGAACAATCTCACCACCATAGGAAGCCATGGATAAGAGTTTGAAGGTAGGAGAAGATGAGTGGAGGGAGAAGGAGCACAAAATTTTATGCCTCAAATGAGGTCTAAACTTTGAAGCGTAATTCTCAAATGATCAAAGTTGAAAAAATACACACGCATGACCTCTATTTATAAGTGTCACACAAAATTAGAGGGAAATTTGAATTTTTATCCAAATTTCACTTGAATTTGAAATTGAATTTGTGGAGCCAAATTTTCACTAATTATGATTAGTGAATTTTAGCTATGGTTCAACCCACTAATCCAATATCATGTCCAAGATTCTCCACTAAGTATACTTAGGTGTCATGAGGCATGTAAAGCTTGAAGGACATGCACAAAGTGTGACTATATGATGTGGCAATGGGGTGTAGCAAGCAAATGCTCACCTCCACCTTAAGATGGTCCAAAATTTAATTGGATAGGGCTTCTTCCAATTCAATTAAATTTGTCTCTCAACACACATCAAGTAGTGCACTTAATGCATGTAAAATTACAAAACTACGACTAATACAAAAACTAGTTTAGGTGCCCTAAAATATAAGGGCTAAAAAATCTTACATTACTAGGGTACTCTCGCTACACTATGGAGCCCCAAATACAAGGCCCAAAAATAATGAAACATTAATCTAATATGTACAAAGATAAGTGGGCTCATACTTAGCACATGGGCCCAAAATCTACCCTAAGGCTCACGAAAACCCTAGGGCCTTCTCTTGCATCTCTGATCCAATCTTATTGGAGTCTTCTATCCAATGCCCTTGGGGGATAGGATTGCATCGTTCCCTCTCCCTTGAACATGGTTCCTCACCAACTCAATGAGTGGTGCTACAAGTATAAATAAATATGGGACAAACCTTTTGTAAAAGTTTGTTAAGTCATGGAAGCCCCAAATTTTCCTTATACTTGGTGGAGTTGGCCACTCAGGAATAACCTTTATTCTCTTATGGTTCGTGAGAACCCCTTGATCTTTATTTAAAAAATTAAGGAAATTAATGCAATAAAACACACTTTTTTCTGTATTTTCATGTTGATTATTCCTACCAAAAAGTACGGCAAACCTAAGGTGTCCCATATGAACACCTAAGTTTGTATTGAAACTTAAAATAAGAACAAACCTACCTACTGAGTCCCTATGTATGTGAATCATGAAGATGTTGGATGCATGGGTGATTTTACAAAAGAGGGTTGCACCACTCAACACATTCATCATACCACATATCATAAGGATTTGGTGCCTCATAATACCTATTTTGGGCACCAACAAAGCACAAGGATTTAAGCTCGTACGAACCAAACCCTCATCCAACAACTCCTTTACTTAAGGAATAACCTTAAGCTCAAGAGGTATGGCAGTGCTAAGGGATGTTTCCCTTGATAGGAGAAGATAGAAGGATTGTTTAAGAAAGAGTGTTCTTTTGATATCACCTTTTATTGCAAAATGGTTTTCCTTCTTAACAATCTTCTTGGAGGAATCCTTTTCCTTTTTTTCCTTTCCCTTGGCCTTTGAAGACAAGGCATTACTGTCGCAACCAAACCTTCGGCGGGAGGGCGATGCGGGGCTCACGGGTGCGTCTTCCAAGGGAGGAAGGCGTGCAGAGTCGCCACCAACGTTTATTCGAGGAAAACGTTGGAAAAACCGGAATGTAGCCCTCTGAAGGCGAGGACGTGTAGCCCTCTGAACGCGAGGGCGTGTGGCCCTCTGAAGGCGATGGCGTGTAGCCCTCTGAAGACGAGGACGTGTAGTCCTCTAAAGGTTAGGGCATGTAGCCCTCTGAAGGTGAGGACGTGTAGCCCTCTGAAGGGGAGGACGTGTAGTCCTCTGAAGGCGAGGGCGTGTAGCCCTCTAAAGGCGAGGGCGTGTATTCCTCTGAAGGCGAGGACATGTAGTCCTCTAAAGGCGAGGGTACTAGTACCTAAAGGTCCACCCTTATGAGAAAACAAGAGATTGACTCATTGAGAGAACCGGTCATCCCAAATTCAAAAGATTGGACATTAGATGTAGGAAATCTATGTAGTTAACATGATTTTTAGGGATCCAGATGCATGCAACCTTTGTCTTAAAATGTGGTAAATGCGGACTTTGTATGCAACAATGCAATGTAATGGAAAGTTGTATAATGTTCATGACGTTCTTTCCCTATTTTGTGATTTTGATTTTGATTTGATTTTTTTGGAAAACACCGATTGACTGTCCTTTTGAAAGAGGTGATAATTCATGCAACCTCATCCAATCTTTTGCAAATCTCTTCGGGAACTCCCTCAGAGTGTATGTTCTATTGATTTAGTCACCTGACAATTTTGGGGTGATGACAATGGAGCCGTTTAATCAATCCATTGAAATCCCAGGGTTTGTCCCCCCTTTTTCATTTAAAAACATCGACCGGTGCGAACTTTTGATCTACCCCTAGGTTCGCTTGAGGCTCATGCACGGTGCCCCTCATTGCCCTAGTGTAGGGCTTTGAGGTATCAACCTTGTCTTTTGTCATGACCTTGTAGCAGGGAACCTATTGGGTGAGAACTTCTAATCTGCCCCTAGGTTCGCTTGAGGTTTTTGCATGGTGCCTTTCATTGCCCCAGTGTAGGGCTTTGAGGTACCAATCGTTGTCTTTCGTCATGACCTTGTAGTAGGGAACCTATTGGGTGAGAACTTTGTAGAAGCAAACTTCATGATGTTGAATCAAGATTGATTCAAGGAGTTTTGATGATAACAAAGATGATGACAAAAAGCCCAAGAGAATGAGTTCAAGATTGAATCAAGAACACTTCAAGAATCAAGAGGAAATTTGATTTCAAGATTCAAGAATCAAGTTTCAAGATTTAAGTTTCAAGAATCAAGAATCAAGAATAATCAAGTTGAAGATTCAAGAATCAAGAAAAGACTCAATCAAGATAAGTACTAAATTTTTTTTCAAAACATTGAGTAGCACATGAATTTTTCACAAAACCTTTTACCAAAGAGTTTTTACTCTCTGGTAATCGATTACCAGTTTATTGTAATCGATTACCAGTAGCAAAGATTGTTTTCAAAAAGCTTTCAACTGAATTTACAACGTTCCAATTGATTTCAAAATGGTGTAATCGATTACAATGATTTGGTAATCGATTACCAGTGTGTTTGAACGTTGAAATTCAAATGTGAAGAGTCTCATCCTTTCACAAAAATGCTTTGTGTAATCGATTACAATGATTTGGTAATTGATTACCAGTGATAAGTTTTGAACAAAAATCAAAAGATGTAACTCTTCCAATGGTTTTCAAGTTTTTCTAAAGGTCATAACTCTTCTAATGGTTTTCTTGACCAGACATGAAGAGTCTATAAAAGCAAGACCTTGATTTGCATTTTATGAATTATTTCAATTCTTTCAGAACAGTCATTACAATCCTTTTCAATCCTTGAATCTCTTTGAACTTCTTCTTCTTCTTCCTTTGCAAAAGCTTTCTTAAGTTTTCTGGTTTTCCAAACCTTGAAAACAAAACTTATGCTATTCATCTTTTGCATTCCCTTCTCCCTTTGCCAAAAAGAATTCGCCAAGGACTAACCTCCTGAATTCTTTTTGTGTCTCTCTTCTCCCTTTTCCAAAAGAACAAAGGACTAACCGCCTGAATTCTTTTGTGTCTCCCTTCTCCTTTGTCAAAGAATTTAAAATGACACAGTCTGATAATTCTTTTGATTCTTCCCTTTCCCTAAAACAAAAGATTTCAAAGGACTAACCGCCTGAGAATTCTTTTGTTTCCCCCTTCACAAAGTTTCGAAGGATTAATCGCCTGAGAACTTTGTCTTAACTGTAAATCATGCAAGATTTGATGGTGTTGAGAAGAAATCACATGTTTGTCATCATCAAAAAGGGGGAGAATGTGAATGTATGTATACATGATTTTGATGATGTCAAAAGAAGAATCAAACAAGGCTCATTTTGCTTTTTAAGAGGATAAGACCTTTTTGTTCTGAAAACTCTTAGCAAATTCGTGTCTCAAGTCACATATATATAGGCCTTTGATGGCCATTCAAGAACCAAATGAAAAGATGTGACTGTTGAGAATATTTTCTAAAAATCTCCTCTGGTAATCGATTACAGTATGTGTGTAATCGATTACAAGCTTTAAAATTTGAAATAAAACGTTCAATAACTGCTGGTAATCGATTACCATATATGTGTAATCGATTACACAGTGCAAATTTTGAATTCAAATTTTAATAGCTGTTGTAAATCATTTTTGGCCACTGGTAATCGATTACATCCTCTGGTAATCGATTACCAGAGAGTAAATCTCTTGAAAAGACTTTTTAACTTAAATTTCTTGGCCAAACCTTTTGCTACTTCAATTAGGAATTCCCTTCCTATTTAATATACCCTACCTAAGACTCTGGAGACTGTCTTGATCATCCATCTTGAATATCTTTAATTTCTTTGTCTTGAATAAAGCTTTGAGAAATATGTGATCCTTTGGCATCATCAAAACATTCAGCTTGATCCTTTGTCTACAATCTCCCCCTGTTTGATGATGACAATCCCTGAAATCAAGACAAGCTATATACAAGATGATAGCACGTTCACACAACCCTTACTCCCCCAATCTTTTGGCATGTATGCCTAACTTTAAGGATTGATTTTTAATGATAGATTTCTAATTGATTTTAATTGATTTCTAACCCAAGCTCTCTCCCCCTTTGGCAACATCAAAAAGAACTAAGCAAAACAATCAATATCTAAACGGAGCCAAACATTAAACCAAAATAAGTCCATACATTGTCCTAACCAACCAAAGCAAAGTCGAGAAATATAATAGTAGTGCAAGATTACGATAACTAGAGCAACAAAAAGCCAAATACACGGGGATAAAACAAATTACTAATAATACTTAATCATAATAAAAAATAAGCTAAGATGATGATGGAGGCGGTGGTGGTGGATCAAAGCAAGTACGGATGAAGGAGACATCTTCTTCAACCTTGGTGATCCTTGAATCCATGGCATCGAACCGCATGTCGACTTGCAATTCCATGGCATCAAACTTGTCACCAACAAAAGTCTAAAGACCATCGAACTTGTCCAAAAGCCTTCGAAGAAGAGAGGAATTATCTTCAACTGGTAGGTTGCCTTCATCATCAGCGGGTTGAGCACCCTTTTTGACCCAAGAGCCATCATGCTCTTTGCGGAAACCAAAGGAGGCAATCACAGCAGCACCAATTAAAAAGGATCTCTTGATTGGAACATAAGGTTCAGAATCAAGAGGAATTTGAAAATGGAGAAGAAAGAGAGTGACAAGGTGTGGATATGGCAATGGAGCATTTAATCGCTATGCCTTATGCATGCGATATCTGACTAAGTGTGCCCAGTCAAGTTGACGCCCGGTATGAAAGGCCCACATGATAAAAAGATCTTCCTCAGAAACCTGGGCAAGGTTGGAAGATCGTGGAAGCAAAATACGCACAATGAGATAATGAAGGATGCGGTTTTCAAAAGCCAATGAACCGGCGAGAAGGCGTCCAGTCATATCCGCATGGTTGGTACAAACCAACTGGCGAGCATCATATGCAGAGAAATCAAATTTCCAATCGTCATTCAGTGTACCTTCAAATGGTACACCGTCACTGGACAATTGGGTTAAGTTATGGAAAAGGGATTGGTCAATGACCATTTTTATCCCAAAAACCTCTGAAATCAAAGTGCTTTCCTGAATTTCAAGGTTACAATAAAAAGCTTTAACCAATTCAGAATAAACAGGCAATTGTAATGACATGAAAGGTATGAGACCGAAGTTCTGAAATGCTTGAATGCAATCAAAACTTTCAGCAGAGAAGAAATCCATATCTATGAACTTAGATGATTTTTGTCTATGATTGTTAACTTTTGAATGAGTTTTGATGCTTGTTTAATCCTTAAATATTTGATTTTCATTAATATTTTTGATTGATAGTTATGTTGATTGTCTTTGATTATGTTTTGATGATTGCTTTTGTTTGATTGTGTTTAATTGTAAGTATTTGATTATATTTTATTGGTGTGTGTTAATTGTTTGATTAATACTTGTTTGAATGAATTAAATACATATTAGTGATGATGATTGATAGTGTAAGATCTATTTAGCATAAACATAGGTTATTTTAGAGGAACTAGCCTAGTTTGTGCCCTGGTAATCGATTACCACTCAGAGTAATCGATTACACAAGAACAGGTAGCCTGTAATCGATTACAACATCCTATAATCGATTACCAGAAGGCTTATTACTCCTGTAATTGATTACCAAGCCTTGTAATCGATTACAACTCGTCCTCGTCTATAAATACCACGAAACCAGTGTTGCTGCACAGCCAAGGCTTCTCCTCGTGCCTCGTCCATCCCTAAATCTTCAAACCTTCGTATCTTACTCAAATCTTCACCAAAACACATCCCGTAAAGCCCAATCTTCCTCTTTTTCACTCCTCTTTCACTTCCACTGATTGAAATCCACTAAAACTTCATCAAATGGTAGAACCATCGAAGAAGAGAAGGGATCATCCTTCATCACCGCCACGGACCATCCGAAGCACCCACAACACCTATTCATCCCTCTTTGTCATCTCTAAGATCATCCACTTTGTTTTCATCCGATGATCAGCGTCTACGGTATCTTTCTCAATTTTCTTCTAGGATCATCTTAGACCCTAAGTACCTAGACATAGATTTCTTTAATGATGAAACGTTTGATTGCTATCAAGTGTTTCAAAATAATGGCCTAGTTGATTTCATGTCCTTAAAAATTGCCACATTATCCTAAACTTGTAAAGGTCTTCTACTGCAATTTAAAAATTCAGGATGGCATTATTTCTTCTGAGGTGCATGGTATTCCTATGATCATTGATCAGTCATTGTTCTTCTCTTTAACTCATTTACCCAGTCAAGGTGCACCTTTTGAGGGCACCATTGTTGATGACTGGAAATTTGATTATTCTAGTCATGATGCTCGCCGTATGGTCTGCAATGACCAGGCTGAAATGACCGGTAGATTGCTGGCCGGGTCATTAACATTTGATAATCGCATCATGCACTATATAATTGTTAGAATTTTGCTTCCCCGGTCTTCAAATTTGGCACAAGCCTCTGAGGAGGATTTGATTCTGATGTGGGCTTCCCTTACCGGTCGTCGGATTGACTGGGCTCACTTGATTCAGTACTGAATGCATAAGGCATTAAGGGCCAATGCACCTCTCCCTTACCCTCAATTGATAACTTTGTTTCTGCGTCATTTTCAAATTCCGCTTGATGATGAACCATTTGTTCAAGTCAAGCATTCCTTTGCAATTGGTGCTGGTGCAGTGACTTCCTTTGGATACCATAAGGATCGGAATGGTCAATGGCTAAAGAAAGACGCACTCCCTCCTCAAGATGAGCGTACTCCTTCACCTCTTCCTCAGCGAGATGATTCAGCACTCATGACTGAAGTTCTTTCCGAATTACGGGGTCTTCGTTCTTATGTTGGTGAACGTTTCGACTCACTGGATACACGTTTTGCCGGAATGGATATTCGCCTCACACAACTTGAAGAGGATGTGGGTTACATTCGTCAGAGTTTCGATCTTCCACCACCACCTTCACCTTCTTAGAATTTAGTTTCTAATTCTATGTCTCTTATAAGCCGTGTATTTTGGCTATGCTACTTAGATTATTATTTTCAGTACTTTATTTATCTTGTAGTATTTGGATTTCAGACTTTTATGCTTTGATACTATGTGTTTTTGAATTTTGAACTGTTTGGATTCTGGTTTGGTTATGCCTTATTTATGAGTTTGGTTGGTTATGCCTTATACTTTGTAATTGATCTGTTTCCACTTCATTATTATATATCTGTTTTGATTCCCAAGTTCTTTGGCTTTTTGATGTTGCCAAAGGGGGAGAAAAATGGGGTGTAGAAGCTTAGAAAAAAGCTTAGAAATCAAGTGATCATCAATTCCAAAACATAGGGGGAGTGAACGCCAATTTTTTATATATACATTGCTTGCTTGTATCTTGATTTCAGGACTTATATTGTCATCATCAAAAAGGGGGAGATTGTAGAAGCAAATGACTTTGGTGTTTTGATGATGATCATGATGATTTGATGGAAATGATGCAAATGGGCTTATCAAGTTTAAATTCAAGACAATGATTCAAGAATACAAGCCACAACATCAAGATGATCACTAGTATTTTAGAAAGGGAATTCCTAATTGATATAGCAAAAGGTTTGGCCAAGTAATTTAAGTTAAAAAGTTTTTTTCAAGAGATTTACTCTCTGGTAATCGATTACTAGAGGATGTAATCGATTACCAGTGGCCAAAAATGATTTACAACAGCTACTAAATATTTGAATTCAAATTTTAGACTGTGTAATCGATTACACAATATTGGTAATCGATTACCAGCAGTTAATAAATGTTTTAATTCAAATTTTAAAACCTGTAATCGATTACACAAATCCTGTAATCGATTACCAGAGGAGACTTTCAGAAAATAACTTCCAAGAGTCACATCTATTCAAATGGTTTATGAATGGCCATCAAAGGGCTATTTATATGTGACTTGGAAACACAAATTGTTAGAGAGTTTTCATTGCCCAAAAAGTTTTATAAGAGAGTTTTTCTGAATTGAAATATCTTATCCTTTCAAAGATTCCTTGGTCAAACACTTGCATATTCAATAAGGAATTGTGATTGATCTTCATTGTACAATCCATCTCTTTCAAGAGAGATTTCTTCTTCTCTTCTTCTTACTTCTGAAAAGGGATTAAGAGACCGAGGGTCTCTTGTTGTAAAAGAATTCTGAACACAAAGGAAGGATTGTCCTTGTGTGTTCAGAACTTGTAAAAGGATTTTACAAGAGAGTGGAAAATCTCAAGTGGGTTGCTTGAGGACTGGACGTAGGTACGGGAAGTGGCCGAACCAGTATAAATCAAGTTTGGATTTCTCTCTTCCCTTAAACTTCTTTTATTTATTGCTATTTATCTTTGGCTTGAAAGAAGTTTATTTTGAATTGTCTTTTGAATAATTCATGTTAAGGGTGCATTGTTAATCTAAAAAGAGAGAGTAAAATTTTAATTGGGGAATAGTTCTTGTTATCTTAATTCAACCCCCCCCCCCCCTTCTTAAGATAACTGAGGCCATTTGTCTAACATTAACACATTGGAGGGTACATCCTTTGTGGTACAAGTAGAGGGTACATCTACTTGGGTTGTTGTGAATGAGAACAAGAGAGGTTACATCTCTTGTGGATCAGTTCTAGTGGAGGGTACATCCACTAGGTTGTTCAAAGAGAACAAGGAAGGGTACATCCCTTGTGGATCTTTGCTTGTAAAGGATTTTACAAGGTTGAAAAGAAATCTCAAGGATCGCAGGTCGCTTAGGGATTGGATGTAGACACGGGTTATTGCCGAACCAGTATAAAACTCTTGTGTTTGTCTTCTTCTTCCCTACACTCTTTAATTTCCGGTGTGCACTTTAATTATCGCTTTTACTTTTGGTTAAGTTTTTATTTCTATTCTTTACTTTCTTAACAACATAGTAAAAGCCCAAGAAGGGTAGTTTTTTAATTAGTAAAGGTTTAGTAATAATTAATTCAACCCCCCCGTCTTAATTATTCTGAGGCCACTTGATCTAACAAACTTCTAATCTGCCCCTAGGTTCGCTTGAGGTTTTTGCATGGTGCCTTTCATTGCCCAAGTGTAGGGCTCTGAGGTACCCATCGTTGTTTTGTTTTTACAACCTTGTAGTAAGGAAGAATGAAAGAAGCGGTTGATTCTCGCAAAAAGAATTTTTCAAGGACGAGAAATAGTTGAAGGATTTTTTCAGTTGACAGGTTAAGTCAAATGACTCCTATTCTTGATAACTTACTTCTCTCTAAAAAAGACAAACTTTCCGGAATGATAAAATGAGGTCACATGAACCTCTATATTTTTACTTGAAAACACAGTCAATCAAACGCTTTTTTTTCTTTTTCTTTTTGAACTTTTCTGCTTTAATCGTTGTTTATTGCATCCCCACCAACGTGCAGGATAAGTAATCTTTGATTGAACGGTCTTGGAAGTCAACACTCAGGAGCGCAGGTTGCTTGAGCAAACAAACCAATGGCTTGCACCCACATTCCAGTGGAAACAAAGATGTAATTACAAGAGGATGAGGGACAAAGATGTCAAATTTATCCATTTTATTTAGTCTTGTAACTGTGGTTTACAATAATGGCATAAACTTGAAAATCCTGATGAGTCATTAGAGACATCTAACAACAGCTTTCAAAATTTCCCCATGTGTGGTGTCGCTTGTCAATGTTAGGATTCACGAGCGATTCTCCTCAAATTTCAGCCAGCCCACATCAATTAGACTTTGTACCTTACACTTCTAGGTAATACAGTGCTCAATGGAATGTCCCGAAACTCCTCCATGATATGCACATGTTGCCTTCGAGTCGTATCCTCGAAAAAAAGGAGGTTAAGGAAACCTAGCAGGGGTTATGGCTACCATTGCATTATCAAGTAGATAAGGGAGCAAGTTAGCATAGGACACCAGAATTGGGGTGAATTCTACAGGCTTTTTGCTGCAAAATTCCTTCCTTGGTTGGTGTTTTGGTTTGTGCTAAAGGTGGTGTTTAGCATTGGTTGCGTGGTAGGTGGGTTTTGTGGTTGATTTAGGGATGGCCTTTGTGGATAACTGGGTGGTGGGTAAGGAGAAGGGTTGTTATTGGCTGAGTAATGACATTGTTGGGTTGGTGGGAAACTTGGCCGTATAGGAATGGCAGTCACAACATGGGTTTCTCCTTCATTCTCACCCTCTTCATTTGCCCCAGTTTTCTCATTCGTCCAAGCAGGATGATTAAATTTGCCTCTTTTTAGACCGACTTTGATCCTTTCATCGGCGAAAACTAAATCAACAAAGCTTGAAGGTGTGTAGCCCACCATCTTTTCATAGTAGAACACTGGTAATGTGTCTACTATAACGGTTATCATCTCCCTTTTTGTCATTCGGGGTACCACCTGGGCTGCCAGATCCCTCCACCTTCGGGTGTATTCTTTGAAGGATTCATTCTCCTTTTTGCACATTTTCTATAGTTGCATCCTATCTAGAGCCATATCAGAATTGTACTGACACTGCCTAACAAAGGCAACAATTAGGTCCTTCCATGAATGGACTCAGAAAGGTTCCAAGTTAGTGTACTAGGTAACAGCTACCCTAGTAAGACTTTCTTGGAAGAAATGTATCAGCAGCTCCTCATCTTTTGCGTATGCCCCCATCTTCCGACAATACATCTTTAGATGGTTCTTGGGACAAGTAGTCCCCTTGTACTTGTCAAAGTCCAGCAGCACCTTGAACTTGGGAGAGGTGATGATATTGGGTACTTGGAACAACTCTTCTAGGTTAGCAGAGGCATAATCTTCGCCTCCTTCAATGGCCCTGAGGCTTTCCTCTAGATGATCCAACTTTCCCATTTTTGTCATAGCATGAGGGTTTTTACCCACTGTGGAATGCAAGAGGTGTGGTTGTGGGTGATACTGAGAGCCCTCCAAAGTGTTTTGTAGGGGTATATCACCAACTGCTTGTCCTTCAGAGGCATATCCGAGGCAAGGCTCGAAGTCGGCTAGATTGTGGTGGGGCATTTCATGTGGCTCCCTCCATGGGTCAAGAGACATGTGCATGATCAGATTGAGGTTGTTGGCTCTTAATGAGTATAGGAGTGGAGTTATTGACATTCTCATTGGGAGTGTATGCTACATTGGGTGGTGTATAGTTGGGAGGCAAGCCATATGGTGGGAAGGTATGCTTATTTTTCGCACTAAATGAGGGCCGCCTGTACCTCCCAACTCTTTGCCTTCCAGACCTACCATATATGAGGTTGGATGATTTATTTGGTTGAAGCCATATGGGGGGGTCAGGTCCATCTCAGCAATGGTGCTAGTAGCGGCTATTGCAGCCACATTGACCTCCATTATCTCCTTTATGCTCATCATGGCCTCCATCATTGTGGCCATTTGCTCTTTCAAGGCCTCCAAGTCGGCCTTCATCTGCTCTTGCACCTCCTCTACTTCACCTATTAATCTAGCTCTAGCACGGGTTTGGTAAGGGCACCGTAAAGTGTGCTCTTTTCTTTTTTATAACAATGATTAAGTTCATTTTTTTCAAGGAAAGAATGCAATGAGCAATGCAACCAATGAAAATCATGGATGTATGCGAATGATGCACAGTTGAAGTATTGTGAATTTTTATGCAGGACATCAGGTTGAATCAATTTAGATTTTCAACATGGTCCATGACATCTTTGTCAAGGTGAAACTGGAAGTAACAAGGACGTCAATAGTCCTAAATGTGTTTGGCAGTAGACGAAGCAACAATGTAACTCGATTCATCTTTTGCCCCAATTTGCAAGTTGGTTACTTCCATACTTGACCTTGACTCGATGACCCTTTTTCGTAAAAGCATGATCTTGGTTCAACCCCATAACCCAAGGAATGACAATTTTGATCGCCAATACTTCGACAACATTTCATAGAGATGAAAGACTCGAGCATACTTAAGCTATGCATGACAAATGTAATTATGAGATTGAGATGCCCGAAGAAACATCTTTTCTTAGTTAACCATGTGTTTGGTCCCATGCTTAATCATTTTGTTTTCAAGTGAAACGGGTTTATGATCCCAACATGGTTGGCTCATGGTACCTAACACATGCAACTAAGAATGCAGTGTGAATTTTCATGCTTCCCTTTTTTGTTTTCGTTTTGCAGAGGAAAATGCAAGGATCATGCATGAGTAAACATGAAAACATATGGTATGCAAAAAACATGTTAGATGCAGATGCATGGTGATGAAATGACTTATGCAAAATGCAATGCATGAAATGATAAGTGACAAATGCAGGAACGATACATCCATTACAATGCCATGAAGAGATGCTTATGCGATGCATGATATGAATGCATTTACAAACAGGAGAGCTCGAAAAAATCATCTCTTCCTACTTGTGCATTCGGGGGCGCAGTGCCCCATGTGTGCAGTTAAGAAGGTGATATGGACCTTCTGGCTTCCTGTGACAAAAGGTGAGACCAACATACAACGCATGTGTGACGACATGATGCACACGCGCAAAATCGCAACACAGGGATGTACACAGTATGGAAATACCCACAAATAATCATACATCAAAGGCATACATGACATTTAGGTTATATGCATGGCAGTGTTTAATAGGCACACAACATGTTTGCTTTATGTCCCTATTTTAGGGACCTAAACGAGAGGAACAAAAAGGTTTTTAGTGATAATTCTCAAGGTGGTCATATCTCTCTTGATGGTTTCTAGAGGTATCATCCCCTTAAAAAAAAGCATATTGCGGCAGTAGGGACTACCAGCAACAATATGTTATCAAAGCTCTAAATGAGGGTTCACTGTTATCAAGCAAGTCAGAGGCCCAGCTTGACCACAGATTCACCTCCACTCCTTATGTTCCCATGGACCCGGGTATAGGGCCTCTTTTCAACTCACCGTGTGTACAAATAGTGTTGGTGTTTGTGCGCATTAAATGAATAAATATCTATCTCATGCATAAATTCAAAAACACACTAAAAGCATCAAAGAGTGATACATAAGAACGTAAGAGAAATAAAAGGAAACTGACAAAAGAGGAAGTCATGATATTGCACGAGATTAGAAGGTCTAACTCTCTAAAAATAGTCTCCAGCGGAGTCGCCAACTGTCGCAACCTACCCTTCGGCAGGAGGGCGACGCAAGGCTCACGGGTGCGTCTTCCAAGGGAGGAAGGCGCGCGGAGTCACCACCAACGTTTATTCAAGGAAAACATCGGAAAAACTGGAAAGGGTGGTCTACAAACTTTAATCGTGAAAGGTTCATGAGTTGTTTTTACACATGGGGAAGGTATTAGCACCCCAAGCGTCCGTCACAAGGGACGGCAACCTTTAATCAAGTGTGCAAATATCATGTCTTCGACTTGTTTTATTTTCCCTTTTTTACGTTTTTATGTTTTTTATGGGTCTTTTGTATTTTTTATCTTTTTGTGATCGACAAGGGTGTTTCCCTCGCTCCTACATATCCTCAATTGCGATGAGGAAATCAGACCTATGTAGTTCTTTGAGAACTGAACGTTGGTTAAGTTGTTTTTATCCTTTTTTTGCAAGATATATTTTGACCAAACAAAAGTCGTTTAAGGCATTTGGACCATTAAACGATCTTTTGATTTTTGGAAAGGAGAGAAACATTAAGACGTTGAACCATTAACCTTGTTTTTGAAAGGGAGAGAAACGTTAAGGCATTGGACCATTAACGATCTCTTGTGGTGGTCGACTAAAGCGGAGCTTTTGCTCCTACGTATCCTCAATTGCGATGAGGAAATCAGACTTACGTAGTTCTAGCAAAAGCGGTAAAGTTACATGTTGATTTTATGCTTTTGAACGGTCCACGTTAACCAATAAAAGCAAAGAGGATCGTTTAAGGCGTTGGACCTTAAAATGGTTTTTAGTGATTTTTGCGGACAAAGCTTGATTTGTGAGTTGATTTTAGCTTTAGTTTCACTTTGGTTATTAGTCAATTCATTCAAGGAAACTTCCAAAGAAAAACGTCCGATTGATTTTTTTTATTATTTTATTCAAAGATATTTTGATTATTTTATTATTATTTTTTCAAGATATTTTGATTATTTTATTATTATTTTGCCTTTTTTTGGTTTAACCGTGGTTATAGTGTGAACGATCGGTTAGATTTTGCTTTAACAGTGATTAAACGAGATTACAACACAAATGATCGGTTGAAATTCATTTTATCATTTATTAGGCGAGATAATGGCTTAAATGATCGGTTAAAGCTCGTTAAAAATGGAAGAAAAGAAAACCGAAAGTGAATGAAATAAAGATGAAAGCCAACAAAACAAGAAATGAATTGAAAGTCTCAGATTCGAAAACTTACCGGTTGAAGAACGAAGAACGGATGAAGAACGGTGAAGAACAGAGGAAAACCTTCACGGATTTGCTCACGGAAACATCTTGGAAGCATTACGGAAGCACCTCGGCATGGATTTTCTTCACGGAAACAATTTTTTCACCAAAAAGAGCTGAAATGCTTAGCCAAGGGGGTTAGGGACCCTATGGAACAACCTCCCTTCGCCTATTTATAGGAAAAATGGGAGGAGGTTGTCGCCCAGCTCGCCCAAGCGAGCTAGGTTGCTTCCTCCATAAGCAACCCCGCTTCCAAAATGTTCTGGAAGGACCCAGATTCGAAAATTTGAAAATTTCTATTTGCACACCCATCTTGATAAGTTCAACCCCCTTTTTCGTAATTTACGGAAAAGTTACAAAAGCCTTACGGAAGTATTTCGGATTTGATTTTCATCTTTTTTCCTCTTCCCTTTCACCAATATTAAGTGAAATATGTTTAACCAAGGTTTTCAAAAATTTTACGGAAGCATTACAGAAGCCAAGGAAGCCCCGGAAACCATTTTTCAACAACGTGGAGGAGCTTGCCGCCCAGTTGCTTCCTCCTTAAGCAACCCAAAAATTGCTATTTGCACACCTATCTTGATAAGTTCACCCCCATTTTTATGTTTTTGGCTGTTTTCTTTTCGAAATCTCACAAAACATTACGGGTTCCACCACGATGAGTGTTAAGCCTTCCGAAGCGATCAACAATGGTCCCCAGATGAAATTAGGGTGTAACAGTCTATACACACCTGCCCACTTTGCTAAATACATTCCCGTTTTCGTGTTTTTGGCTGGTTTATCTCCGAAACATCGCGAAAGTTTACGGATTCCATGGCGATGAGTGTTAAACATTTTGAAGTGGTCAAACGAAAGTCGCATGCCGACAAACGGTGGTCCCCGGACGAAATTAGGGTATGACACTTACTATCCTTCTTTTTCTTTTCTTTTTTTAGTTTTTCTTCCTCATCCCTCTTATCTTTCATAGTTAGTTGATCTTTGGCCACTCGCGAAGGTGTTTGAGGATGCAACACAAACTTTGTTCCAAGGTGGGTAAGGGTTATCTCATTAGTTAGGCCATTATAGATGATTTTCCTATCATATTGCCATGGCCTACCTAAGAGAAGGTGTCTTGCCTCTATAGGAACTACATCACAAATCACTTCATCCTTATATGTTCCAATGGAGAAGGGTACTTTCACTTGTTGATTGACTATCATCTCCCCTTGCTCATAGAGCCATTGAAGTTTGTAAGGCTTTGGATGGGGAGTGATAGCAAGGCTCAACTTAGAGACTAATCTTGTGCTACTACAATTGCAACATGAACCACTATCTACAATGAGAGAGTGTGTGTTATAAAAAATTTTACACCTTGTGTGAAAAATATTCTCTCTTTGAGATTGGGTCAAGTCACAAGATTGGACTCCTAGAAGCCTTTTGACCATTAAAAAGTCCCTTTCTTCTTGGGGGTAGATTTCTTCACTATATTCTTCCCCTTTTGCTTCTTCACTTTCACTAGAGGAAGGTAAAGTAGTAACCTCATCTTGGCTACTATAAATGTCTTGGCCTCTCATAATCATGGTTTTCTCGAAGGGGCATTGAGAAGCAATGTGTCCTCTTCCAAGACATTTAAAACACTTTATAGAGCTAGTCTTCTCTTACATACTAGCCTTAGGGGGTTGCTTTTCTATTGTCTTCCCCTTATCATCTTTGGGCTTAGAAGGTGCAGCCCCTAAGATGCCTTGACCTTGGTCTTTCTTTATATAAGAGTGAGAGCCATAAGATTTTGAAGTAGGCTTCCTTTTAAGTTGTTGCTCTACCCTTATGCAAAGTTGGACTAGGTCAACTAGGTCCCTATATGGAAGGAGCTCAACCTTGTCCCTCACTTCCATATTAAGCCCACTAAGGAACCTAGCAATACTTGTTCTCTCCTCCTCCCTAAGCCCAGCTCTTAAAAGGAGTAGTTTCATTTGTTGCCTATACTCTTCAACACTCATACTCCCTTGTCTAGGCCTTTGGAGCTTGTCCATAAGCTCCATTTCATAGTAGGAGGGGATGTGCCTCTTCCTAATGGCACTTTTCAAGTCATTCCAATACTCTATTGGAGGATTCCCATGAATCCTTCTTTCCCTAACAAGGGAAGTCCACCAATAGAGTGCATACCCTTGGTAGCTAAGGGTAGCCAAAGGAACCTTCCTTTCCTCACTTGTATGATGGCAAGCAAAGAGTTGCTCAGCCTTCATTTCCCAATCTAAATAAGCCTCTGCACTATCCTTCCTGTCGCAACCAACCCTTCGGCGAGAGGGCGACGCGTGACTCGCGGGACGCGTGTTCCACGAAAGGAATACGCGCGGAGTCGCCACCAATGTTTATTTGAGGAAAACGTCAGAAAAACCGGAAAAGACGTGATCTACGAACTTTTTAAGTGAGAGGTTCGGGAGTTGTATTTACGCGCGGGGAAGGTATTAACACCCCACACGTCCATCACAAGAGACGGCAGCCTTTCATAGAATGTGCAAACATGACCTTGATTTTACGTTTCCTTTTTATGTCTTTATATCCTTTATACCCTTTTTATATTTTTCTCTTTTTGTGGTCGACAAGGGTGTTTCCCTTTGCTCCTATGTATTCCTCAATTGCGATGAGGAAATCAGACCTAAGTAATTCTTTTTTATCAATTGATTCTTTTTTACTTCAAAAGGTGATCATTTTAAGGCGTTGGACCTTGAAAATGATCCATTTTTCTTAGTAAGAAATTGAAATGACAAACTTCAAAAACCTATTTTTATGGACGAGCTTGACTAGGCGAGTTGATTTGAGCCTTAGTTTCACTTTAGTTATTAGTCAATTCAATTAAGAATGAGAAATCCCAAAGAGAAAACGTCTGATTGATTTTCCGCTTTATTTTAATAAAAGACGTTTTTTGATTATTATATTATTATTTTACCTCTTTTTTTGATTTCCAACGTGGTTACGGCACGACCGAACGGTCGGAATTCATTTTAACCGAAATTAACGGATAATACAATTCAAACGATCGGTGTAAATTTATTTTATTTTTAGGTTAAGCGAGAAATGACTTAAATAAAATGGCTTAAGCACGTCAAAAGGGGGTATAAAAAGTAAATGAAACGAGAATAAAAATACACGAAACACAATGTGGACCACCACGGGTACATAGAATGAATCGAAAAGCTTGGTTCGAGGTACTTACCCGATGAAGATCGAAGAACGATGAAGAGCGAATGAAGAACGTCGAAGAACGGTCGAAAACCTTCGCGAAATTCCTCACGGAAACGTTACGGAAACGTGTCGGAAGCGCCTCGGCTTAGATTTTCTTCACGGAAACAATTTTTCCAAGCAAATTCGAAAGAGAGAGAAGTGCCTAAGGGGCTGAACCCTTTTCCACTTCACTTCCTCCCCTATTTATAGCAAAATAGGGGAGATGCTTGCCGCACAGCTCGCCCAGGCGAGCAGGGTTGCTTCCTCCAGAAGCAACAGCCTTCTGGAGGAATCTTCTGGAGGGCCCAAGTGGGCCTGGTTGCTATTTGCACCCCCATTTTTACTAAGTACACCCCCTGCCTTTTTTTGGTGATTCTTTTTTCGTAAAGTTACAGAAATTTACGAATTTTGTAACGATACTTGTTTTCTTTCCGTAATGTTACGGAACCTTGCGGATTACATAATCATCCCCTTTTTGACTTACGGAATGTTACGGAACCTCACTAGTTGTGCAACGATGCTTCCATTTGATTTCCGGTGTGTCACGGAACCTTACGGATTGTGCATCAATATTTTCTTTTGTTTTCCGGCACGCCCCGGAATTTCACAAATTGCCTAATGATGGGTGCCAAGCACCTCACAAGGACCAAACAAAAGTCACATGTCATCAAGCAAAGGTCCCCGGACGAAATTAGGGTATGACAGTTGCCCCTCTTTACTTGTCTTTTATTGGAGATAAAAGGAAAGTAAAGATAAGACACTAATTTCGTTCCTCTCGGTTGACGAGAGTCGCGGGTGACCATGAAATTTCCGCATGCAAATGACTTGTTGTTCCCGGGGGAACAAAAGGTGCAGAAGACGATGTCAGTCTCTGCATGCTATCAAGCGTTCTGTCTTACAGATAGCAAAAGAATGTTTATACGGATAACCACTCGGGTATTTCCGCCCGTCAGCGTGACTCAAAAGTCAGTATGACAGATCTTGTGAGCGCGGAAGATGATGTAAATCTCTGCGTGTCATCGGGCCCGCCGCCTCTGGATGACAAAAGGGTGCAGAATGACCATAATTTGTCTCTGCGTGCCATCGGACACGACTGTGTCTGAATGGCAAAGGGGTGCGGAATGACCATAATTTGTATCCGCATGTCATCGGGCCCGCCGCCTCTGGATGACAAAAGGGTGTAGAATGACCATAATTTGTCTCTGCGTACCATCGGACACGACTGTGTCTGAATGGCAAAGGGGTGCGGAATGACCATAATTTGTCTCCGCATGTCATCGGGCCCGCTGCCTCTGGATGACAAAAGGGTGCAGAATGACCATAATTTGTCTCTGCGTGCCATCGGACACGACTGTGTCTGAATGGCAAAGGGGTGCGGAATGACCATAATTTGTCTCCGCATGTCATCGGGCCCGCCGCCTCTGGATGACAAAAGGGTGCAGAATGACCATAATTTGTCTCTGCGTGCCATCGGACACGACTGTGTCTGAATGGCAAAGGGGTGCGGAATGACCATAATTTGTCTCCGCATGTCATCGGGCCCGCCGCCTCTAGATGACAAAAGGGTGCAGAATGACCATAATTTGTCTCTGCGTGCCATCGGACACGACTGTGTCTGAATGGCAAAGGGGTGCGGAATGACCATAATTTGTCTCCGCATGTCATCGAGCCCGCCGCCTCTGGATGACAAAAGGCTGCAGAATGACCATAATTTGTCTTTGCGTGCCATCGGACACGACTGTGTCTGAATGGCAAAGGGGTGCAGAATGACCATAATTTGTCTCCGCATGTCATCGGGCCCGCCGCCTCTGGATGACAAAAGGGTGCAGAATGACCATAATTTGTCTCTACGTGCCATCGGACACGACTGTGTCTGAATGGCAAAGGGGTGCGGAATGATCATAATTTGTCTTCGCATGTCACATGACCTCAGGGTCAGTATGACAGAGATTGTGGGCGGCCGGGAAAATTTTCACAGCATTCACCCCTTAGGTGTATACACATTTTTTCAAAAACTAGTTATGATCAGTGATTTTTTTCAAAGAAAAGTTGGAAGTCATCTCTTTTCAAAAGCATGTCGGTTTTTTCAGCTAAACAACTTATTTTTCTTTTCCTTTTTCCTCTTTTTTTATTTGTTTATTTATTTTTCTTGTTTGTTTTTGTTTTGTTTTTTTTTTCCTTTTTTTTTCATGAGGTATTTTGCTACCTAAACATGTGTATATTTTTGTGAGGTATTTTTGCTATATACATGCATATCCAAGGTATCTTGCTACCTAAACATACATATATATATTTTGTGAGGTATCTTTTTGCTACATACATGCATATCCAAGGTATCTTGCTACCTAAACATACATATATATTTTGTGAAGTGTGTTTTTGTTTACATACATGCATATCTAAGGTATCTTTCTACCTAAACATACATATATATATTTTGTGAAGTATTTTTTGTTTACATACATGCATATCTAAGGTATCTTTCTACCTAAACATACATATATATATTTTGTGAGGTAGTTGTTTGCTACCTAAATTACATACATGCATATCTAAGGTATTTTTCACTACCTAAACACGCATACATATATTTTGTGAGGTATGACTACCTTCCGAGCTTGTGCTCGTTTTATTTAAATTCTTAGGATCATGAGCAACTAGGTGTGTCCCAATATGACTTGAGAAACAAAAGGAGATCAAATAGCAAG
This sequence comes from Glycine soja, assembly GCF_004193775.1. Lineage (NCBI taxonomy): Eukaryota > Viridiplantae > Streptophyta > Magnoliopsida > Fabales > Fabaceae > Glycine > Glycine soja. The sequence continues at coordinate 28,249,590 of NC_041008.1, read as the reverse complement.
AAGAAATTTAAAAGTTACTAGGTTGCCTCATAGTAGCGCTTCTTTAACGTCTTGAGCTGGACGCCCTATGACTTGTTGGTCACAGACCTAGCACTTTTGCTTATCTTTGGCTTTGGACTTGGTAGCCTGCTGGTCAGCCATGTGGTGTAGGCAATACTCAAACCTTTTTGTGGATGAGCAGAGGTGAACTCTAGAGGTGGCGGCGGTGCGTCTATTGCCCGCTACCGGCCATCCCAATGCTGTTGTGGTGTTTCGCCCTGCGTCTGCCTGGGGGCGCAATACTTCTTGATGAAAGCTCGATTGGTAGGGGGCCTGATGACCTTGCTGGGGGCAACAGGCACTCCCTTGAACTGACAGAGACCCGTATTTAGAGCTGGCAACTCCAAGACCCTGTTGGCCATCTTCGGGTCCACTAGGTGTCTTGCGGGCACGATCCCTGCAAACAATAGATGACATCAGAAATCAGTTGGGGGAGGTGCATACTTACCTATGCCACGACGACATGAACTTGTTGGGGGGAACGGGCGCCCTGTAGGGCCGAAAGAGGCCCGTAACCAGAGCTGGAAACCCCAGGGCCCTGTTGGACTTCTTCAGGTCCACTGGGTGTCTTTGTGGGTGCGATCCCTGCAAACAATAGATGGTATCAGAAATCAGTTGAACCATATGCATACTTACCCATGTTGGGACGACACAGACCAACTGATACTTTTGCAGGGGGAGATTGGCATTGCGGTCGCTGGGCAGAATGTTGCTAAGTAGCAATGTCATCTATATCTGTGTAAGAGTGGTCATGTTGGTGCGCATGATCCGCACTCGTCTCTTTGCAGCGGCACGGGTGAAATCTTGCCCCGGTATGCATAGTAGCCGTGTGATAGCCTCCCTCTCTGGTTGTGCTCGCATAGTTGGCCCTCCTCTAATATCAGGGGGTGGCCCAGGAACCGTTAAAAGGAAACTACTGGTCTCTTAACCGGGAGTGCAAGTCTCGGTTAAGCATTTAAGGACAGAGGACCTTAAACTCTCTTAAGGTGCGGATGTGGAGCACACTGAAAATGAGGACACGTAGCCCTCTAAAGGTGAGGGCGTGAAGCCCTCTCAAGGCGAGGATGTGTAGTCCTCTGGAGGTGAGGGCGTGCAGCCCTCTGTTGGTGAGGACGTGTAGTCCTCTTCAAGGTGAGGGCGTGCAGCCCTCTGTTGGCGAGGACGTGTAGTCCTCTCAAGGTGAGGGCGTACAGCCCTCTGTTGGCGAGGACGTGTAGTCCTCTCAAGGTGAGGGTGTGCAGCCCTCTGTTGGCGAGGACGTGTAGTCCTCTAATGGTGAGGGCGTACAGCCCTCTGTTGGCGAGGACGTGTAGTCCTCTCAAGGTGAGGGCGTGCAGCCCTCTGTTGGCGAGGACGTGTAGTCCACTAAAGGTAAGGGCGTGTAGCCCTACGAAGGTGAAGGTACATGACCCTTTGAAGGCGAGGACGTGTAGTCCTCTGAAGGTAAGGACGTGTAGTCCTCTAAAGGCAAGGACGTGTAGTCCTCTAAAGGTGAGGACATGTAGTCCTCGGAAGGTGAGGGCGCGTAGCCCTCTGAAGGTGAGGGTGTGTAGCCCTACGAAGGTGAGGACATGTAGTCCTCGGAAGGTGAGGGCGTGTAGCCCTACGAAGGCGAGGGCGCGTAGCCCTCTGAAGGTGAAGACATGTAGTCCTCTGAAGATGAGGATGTATAGTCCTCGGAGCCGAGGGCGTGTAGCCCTCTAAAGGTGAGGACATGTAGTCCTCTCAAGGCGAGGACGTGTAGTCCTCTAAAGGTGATAGGTACAAGTACCCAAGGGTCCACCCTTATGAGAAAGCAAGAGATCGACTCATCGAGAGGGCCGGTCATCCCAAATCCACAAGATTTGGACATTAGATGTAGGAAATCTATGCAGTTAACATGATTTTTAGGGATGCAGATGCATGCAACCTTTGTCGTGAAATTTGGTAAATGCGGACTTCATATGAAACAATGCAATGTAATGGAAAGTTGTACAATGTTCATGACATTCTTTCCTTATTTTGTGATTTTGATTTTGATTTGATTTTTTTTTTTTTTGGAAAACACAGATTGACTGCCCTTTTGAAAAAGGTGATAATTCATGCAACCTCATCCTATCTTTTTGCAAATCTCTCTGGGAACTCCCGCTGAGTGTTGTTCTGTTTGATTTAGTCATTTGACCATTTTGGAGTGATGGCAATGGAGCCATTTGATGTTTAACCAATCCATCGAAATTCCAGGGTTTGTCCCCCTTTTTTATTATTATTTTATTATTATTAATTTTTTTTTTTAAAAAAAAAAAAATCGATGGGTGAGAACTTTTGATTTGCCCCTAGGTTCACTTGAGGCTCATGCACGATGCCCCTCATTGCCCCAGTGTAAGGCTTTGAGGTACCAATTGTTATCTTTCGTCATGACCTTGTAGGAGGGAACCTATTGGGTGAGAACTTCTAATCTGCCCCTAGGTTCACTTGAGGCTCATGCACGATGCCCCTCATTGCCCCAGTGTAAGGCTTTGAGGTACCAATCGTTGTCTTGTTTTCATAGCCTCGTAGTGAGGAAGAATGAAAGAAGGAGTTGATTCTTGCAAAAAGAATTTTTTCAAGGACGAGAAATAGTTGAAGGATTTTTCAATGGATTAAGTCAAATGGCTCCTATGTAGAAGCAAGATGTTTTGATGTTTTGATGATGCCAAAGGATCAAGTGCTTCCAAGTTTTATTCGAGACAAGAAATCAAGATATATGATCAATTTGATCTCTAGAATCATAGGAAGAAGTTTCCAAATTGAAAAACAAAAGGTTTGACCAAAGAATTCTATCATTTCAAATTGAGATTTGCTCTCTGGTAATCGATTACCAGCAGTTGAAAATGTTGTAATTCAAATTTTTAAAACCTGTAATCGTTTACACAAGTATTGTAATCGATTACCAGAGGGGATTTTCGGAAAATAATTTCCAAGAGTCACATCTATTCAAATGGTTTATGAATGGGCAGCAAAGGTGGCTTGGAAGCACGAATTTAAAGAGAGTTTTCATTGCCCACAAAGTTTATCCTCTCAAAAGATTAAGAGTTTTTTTGAACTGAACTGTCTTATCCTCTCAAAAAGATTCCTTGGTCAACCACTTGCATATTCAATAAGGAATTTTGATTGGTCTTCATTGTACAATCTATCCCTTTTAAGGGAGATTTCTTCTTCTCTTCTTCTTACTTCTGAAAAGGGATTAAGAGACTGAGAGTCTCTTATTGTAGAGGATTCTTGAACACAAGGGAAGGGTTGTCCCTGTGTGGTTCAGACTTTGTAAAAGGAGTTTTACAAAGAGAGTGGAAAATCTCAAGTGGGTTTCTTGAGGACTGGACGTAGGCGCGGGAAGTGGCCGAACCAGTATAAATCAAGTTTGCATTCCTCTCTCCCTTTAAACTTCTTTTATTGCTATTTATCTTTTGCTTTAAAGAAGTTTATTTTGATTTGTCTTTTGAGTAATTCATGTTAAGGGTGCATTGTTAATCCAAAAAGAAAGAGTGATAGTTCAATTGGGGAATAGTCTTGGCATCTTAATTCAACCCCCCCTTTCTTAAGATAACTGAGGCCATTTGTCCAACATCCTATTCTTGACAACTCGCTTCTCTAAGAAGACAAACTTTCCGGAATGATAAAATGAGGTCACATGAACGTTTATATTTTTACTTGAAAACACAGTCAATCAAATGCCCCCTCTTCTCTTTTTTTTTTTTTTACTTTACTCGTCGTTTTACGACACCCCCACCAACGTGCAAGATGAGTAATCTCTGATTGAATAGTCTTGGAAGTCAACAATTAGGAGCGTAGGTTGCTTGAGCAAACAGACCAATGGCTTACACTCACATTCCGGTGGAAGTTGAATAAGCAAAGATGTGTTTGTGAGAGGATGAGGGACAAAGATATCAACTTTATCCATTTCATTTAACATTGTAACTGTGGTTTACAATAATGGCATAAACTTGAAAATCCTGATGAGTCATTAGAGACACCTAACAACAGCCTTCAAAATTGCCCCATGTGTGGAATCTCTTGTCAATGTCAGGATTTACACGCGATTCTCCTCAAATTTCAGCCAGCCCGCATCAATTAGACCTTGCACCTTACGCTTCAGAGCCCTACAATGCTCAATGGAACGCCCCGGGGCTTCTCCGTGACAAGCACACGTTGCGTTCGAGTCGTATTCTCGGAGAAATGGAGGTTGATGAACCTTGGCTAGGGTTATGGCTACCATTGAATTATCAAGTAGATATGGGAGCAAGTCAGCATAGGACACTGGAATTGGGGTGAATTCTACAGGCTTTCTCAGTGCAAAATTCATTTTTGGTTGGTGTTTTTGGTTTTGCTAAAGGTGGTGTTCGTCATTGGAAGTGTGGTAGACAGACTTTGTGGTTGATTTAGGGATGGCCTTTATGGATAACTGGTTGGTGGGTAAGGAGGAGGTTTGTTATTGGCTGAGTAATGACATTGTTGGGTTGGTGGGAAACTTGGCCGTATAGGAATGGCAGTCACAGCATGGGTTTCTCCCTCTTTCTCACCCTCTTCATTTGCCCCAGTTTTCTCATTCGTCCAAGTAGGATGACTAAATTTGCCTTTTTTCAGACCCACATCGATCCTTTCACTGGCAAAGACCAAATCCTCAAAGCTTTGAAGGTGCGTAGCCTATCATTTTCCATAGTAGAATACTGGTAATGTGTCTACTATCATTGTCATCATTTTTTTTTGTCATTGAGGTGCCACTTTGAGCTGCCAGGTTCTCCACCTTTGGGCATATTCTGTAGTTGCATCCTATCCGAAGACATTATACTGACACTGCCTAACGAAGGCAACCACTAGGTCCTTCCAAGAATGGACTCGGGAAGGTTCCAAGTTAGTGTACCAGGTAACAGCTACCTAGTAAGACTTTCTTGGAAGGAATGTATCAGTAATTCCTTATCTTTTGCGCATGCCCCCATCTTCCGATAATACATCTTTAGATGGTTCTTGGGGCAAGTAGTCCCCTTGTACTTGTCAAAGTCCAGCACCTTGAACTTGGGAGGGGTGATGATATTGGGTTCTAGGAACAACTCTTTTAGGTTAGCAAAGGCATAATCTTCACCTCCTTCAATGGCCCTGAGCCTTTCCTCTAAATGATCTAACTTTTCCATTTCTGCCATAGCACGAGGGTTTTTACTTGTTGTGGAATGCAAAAGGTGTAGCTGGGGGTGATACTGAGGGCCTTCCGAAGTGTTTTCAAGGGGTATACCACCAACTGCTTGCCCTTCAGTGGCATATCCGAGCCAAGACTCGAAGTCGGCTAGATTGTGGTGGGGAATTTCATGTGTCTCTTCCACGGTTTAAGAGACATGTGCATGATCAGTTTGGGGTTGCTGGCTCTCAATGGGTATAGGAGTGGAGTTTTTGACATCCTCATTGGGAATGTACGCCACATTGGGTGGTGTATAGTTTGGGAGGCAAGCCATATGGAGGGAAGGCGTGCTTGTTTTGAATTTGCACATCATGGGGTCATCCGTACTTCCCAAATCTTTGCCTACCATATTTGAGGTTGGACGATTCATTTGCTTGAGGCCAGATGGGAGTATCGGGTTCACCTTAGCGACAGCGCCAGTAGCGGCAACTATAACCGCATTGGCTTCCATTATCTTCTTCATGCTCATCATGGCCTCCATCATTGTGGCCATTTGCTCTTTCATGGCCTCCATGTCGGCCTTCATCTTCTCTTGCACCTCCTCTGCTTCACCCATTACTCTAGCTCTAGCACGAGTTCGGTAAGGGCGCCGTAAAGCGTGTCCTTTTCTTTTTGATAACAATGATTAAGTTCATTTTATTTTATTTTATTTTATTTTTCAAGGAAAGAATGCAATGAGCAATGCAACCAATGAAAAGCATGGATGTATGCGAATGACGTACAGTTGAAGTATTGCGAATTTTTACGCAGGATATGGGGTTGAATCCATTTAGATTTTCAACATGGTCCATGACATCTTTGTCAAGGTGAAACTGGAAGTAACAAGGACATCAACAATCCTAAATATGTTTGGCAGTAGACGAAGCAGTGATGTGACTCGATTCATCTTTTGCCCCAATTTTGCAAGACGGTTACTTCCATATTTCAACTTGACTTGATGAACCTTTTTATAAAAGCATGAGCTTGGTTCAACCCTATAATCCAAGGAATGGCAATTCTGATCGCCAATACTTCAACAACATCTCATAGGGATGAATGACTCGGGCTTACTTTAAGCTATGCATGGAAAATGTAATTATGAAATTGAGATGCCCGAAGAAACACCATTTCCTAGTTAACCATGCATTAGGTACCATGTTCAATTATTTTGTTTTGTTGTTGTGTGTTTTTTATTTTTAGAAATGGGTTTATGATCCCAACATGGTTGGCTCATGGTGCCTAACACATGCAACTAAGAATGTAGTGTGAAGTTTCACGCTTCCCCTTTTTTGTTTTTGTAGAGGAAAACACAAGGATGAGCAAACATGAAAACAAATGGTATGCAATTTTGCAGATCAAAAAGTTTGTTGAACGCATATGCATGATGATGCCATGACTCATGCAAAATGTGAGGCTGGAATATGATAACGGACAAATGCAGGAACGATATGTTCATTATGATGTTATGAAGAGATGCTTATGCGATCCATGATATGAATGCATTTTACGGACACGAGAGCCCGGAAAATTATCTCTTCTTACTTGCACATTTGGGGGCGCAGTGCCCCATGTGTACAATTAAGAAGGTGATATGGACCTTCCGGCTTCCCGTGACAAAGGGCGAGACCAACATACAATGCATGCTAGAGATAAAATGTGGGAGTGACTTGATTCGCACTGATTTTTGGAGTAAAAACGTGGGATAAACTCATTTTTTTCAAAAAGTTATAACTAGTCAAGATCTGAGCGACAATACAAACTTCCTAGCGGTTTCTAATCATATGGTCCATTAAGTCTATCATATGCTGACAATAGCTGAGAAGTCCGTGGATCTCCTTGGGGGCGGAGTAGGTGTCCGCCATTGCTTTGGCCTTGGCTAGCAATCGGGGAAGTTCTTGACTCCTGTTCGAAGTAAGAGCAAATCGGCCCATCCTCATTGTTGCCTCTTGGTGCAATGAATCAATTACCCTTTCCCTTGCTTCCCTTTCTACTGATATCTTGGCGTACTCATCCTTTAGCCTTTGCTCGTGAGTCGCCGCTAGATTTAGCTTCTCTTTGCACTTATCGATGATGGCCCACATATTCCCTTCAGTCTCGCTTTAACTGTTGGGACAAATTTCTTTTCGACCTAAGGCAAACCTTTAGCTCGTCCTTCAAGATCATGCCTTTGACCTGTGATGATTCCTTTCACCTCTTCGGAGATCATGCCTTTGACCCGTGATGATTCCTTTCACCTCTTCGTTCCAAGGCTTCAGCTATGGCCATATTGACGTCCCTTAGTTCATCATACTCTTTTCAGACTTTGATGGCTATGGACTTGAACTTCTCTTCGACTACCCGGGCTCTTTCAAGCTCTGTCTTTAGGGCTTGTACCGCATCACTTTCTTCCGAAGCTTTAACCTCATCGTCTCTCACAGTCTTTAGATTTGGGAGCCAATCCAATCCTTGTGTTCGGACTCTCAGCCACTTATGATAGCCGCCGATGATCCCATTACTGCTTCCCCTAAGCTCTCTGTCCTTTCTTCACGCCGCATCCCATGCCTTGTGAACTCCTTGGAGTACCCTCGCGTTGTGGTCACCGAAACCCCGTGCGATGAAAGGCGTGATGCTTTCGTCTGATGGCACTCCTCTCATGGGGTAGCCAAGCTGTCTTATGGCGAGGACGGGATTATAATTAATACAACCCCTTGTTCCATCAAGGGAACATTTGGACATCCTTCGCATGAAGATAGAATCCTGATTCTTCCTTCCTTCTAGCGAGGGAACAAATTAACAGACGCCCCTCCATGCTAGCCAAGAGTTGGTCCCAATTCGCCTTTCCTTTTTCGACGCACGAGCGGTGACCTTGTAGCAGATAGACGGGCCTACCTTCTTGGAGAAAAGGGTGTGAAACCAGCCACACATAGAGAGCCAGTGCACAACAAAAAATTCTTGCGTCGCTCTTTTCACATCCCCGGTCGAACGTGTCATACATGGCCAAAATGGCGACGACCGGGCTTTCCTTGCCATGATGAAAGGCGAGGAAAGCGTCAATCACTGCTAGGTCCACTAACCCTTCCATATTCGGAAAGAGGACAACTCCAAAGATCAAAAGCGCCAAGATGTCAATAAAAGAAAGCCCATTCGCCTTGATTTTCCAAGGCCTTTGCCCTTTCCTCCAAACACTTCCTTGATACTCCGACTACCCCATTCCTATTTTGCTTTACCTGGTTCAACTCTTGTGCTGAGATTTTCACTACCTTGGCAACTCTTGTCGTGGAGGGATAGAACCAGAGAAAAGATATGGCTTCCTTCCTCCCAGTGGGCATCCCAGGATTTCTTCAAACTCTTTCACAGTTGGCACTAGCTGGAAGTCCTCGAATGTGAAGCACCTTAGGGGCTGGTCATAATACTGGGAAAGGGATGCAATCAGTTCCATGGAGACTTCTACCCTAGCTAGGTCCCAAATCTTACCATAGGCTTTGCGGAAGGCTTGCTGTTGAAGTTGACCCATTAATTGCCCCAACTCTCGTAAACTAGTGACCTCTAAGCTCTTGATTTTGACTTGATAGAACCTCTTTTTAAGCGAAGGCTTTTGACTTGATCCCATGTTTTACTAAAGTGAAATAAAATCTAGTCCGAATCAAAACTCCGACATCTATCATGGGTGGAATGGATGAATGCATGAAGAAATGCATATGACACAGATGCAATTTACGAATACGGGAGCCCGAGAAATTGTTTCCTTCTTCGATACAATGTTTGGGCAGCGTGGCACCCAACGTATGTTTTTAAGAAGGCGACACGGACCCTCCGTCGGTTTGCTAAAGTGAGGGGATCAAAGACGAAACCCACGCATGATGCATATTCGAAAGGCACAACATGGGGATGTACATAGTACGACAATATTCACAAACAAATATAAGCAAGAGGGTATATGATACTTATGCTTGGCAGTGTGAAAAATGGCACGCAGCGTGTTTGCTCTGTGCCCCTATTTAAGGGACCTATAAGGGAAAGAGCTAACTAGGCTTTTAGTGATAACCCCCAAGGTAGTCATATCTCTCTTGATGGTTTCTAGAGGTATCATCCCCTTCGAAGAACATACTGCAGCAGTAGGGACTACTAGCAACAATATGTTTTCAAAGATAAAAACTCTAGATGAGGGTTCACTGTAATCAAGCAAGTCGGAGACCTAGCATGATCACGGATTCACCTCCACTCCTTATGTTCCCACGAACCCGGGTATAGGGCCCCTTTCTCAACTCACCGTGTGTGCAAATAGTGTTAGTGTTTGTGTGCATCAAATGAATAAATATTTACCTCATGCATACAAAAAATGCACTAAAAGCATCAAAGAGTTATATATACAAGAACATAATAAAGGGAAACCAACAAAGGAGTAAGTCATGACAAAACTTTGCACAAGATTAAATGGCCTAACTCTCTAAAAACATTCCCCAGTGGAGTCGCCAACTGTCGCAACCTACCCTTCGGCGGGAGGGCGACGCGTGACTCGCGGGATGCGTGTTCCACGAAAGGAATACGCGCGGAGTCGCCACCAACGTTTATTTGAGGAAAACATCGGAAAAACCGGAAAAGACGTGATCTACGAACTTTTTAAGTGAAAGGTTCGGGAGTTGTATTTACGCGCGGGGAAGGTATTAGCACCCCACACGTCCGTCACAAGAGACGGCAGCCTTTCATCGAATGTGCAAACATGACCTTGATTTTACGTTTCTTTTTTATGTCTTTATATCCTTTATACCCTTTTTATATTTTTCTCTTTTTGTGGTCGACAAGGGTGTTTCCCTTTGCTCCTACGTATTCCTCAATTGCGATGAGGAAATCAGACCTACGTAGTTCTTTTTTATCAATTGATTCTTTTTTACTTTAAAAGGTGATCATTTTAAGGCGTTGGACCTTGAAAATGATCCATTTTACTTAGTAAGAAATTGAAATGACAAACTTCAAAAACCTATTTTTATGGACGAGCTTGACTAGGCGAGTTGATTTTAGCCTTAGTTTCACTTTAGTTATTAATCAATTCAATTGAGAATGAGAAATCCCAAAGAGAAAGCGTCCGATTGATTTTCCGCTTTATTTTACTAAAAGACGTTTTTTGATTATTATATTATTATTTTACCTCTTTTTTTGATTTCCAACGTGGTTACTGCACGACCGAACGGTCGAAATTCATTTTAACCGAAATTAACGGATAATACAATTCAAACGATCGTTGGAAATTTATTTTATTTTTAGGTTAAGCGAGAAATGACTTTAATAAAATGGCTTAAGCATGTCAAAAGGGGGTATAAAAAGTAAATGAAACGAGAATAAAAATACACGAAACACAATGTGGACCACCACGGGTACATAGAATGAATCGAAAAGCTTGGTTCGAGGTACTTACCCGTTGAAGATCGAAGAACGATGAAGAACGAATGAAGAACGTCGAAGAACGGTCGAAACCTTCGCGAAATTCCTCACGGAAACGTTTCGGAAGCGCCTCGGCTTGGATTTTCTTCACGGAAACAATTTTTCCAAGCAAATTCGAAAGAGAGAGAAGTGCCTAAGGGGCTGAACCCTTTTTCACTTCACTTCTCCCCCTATTTATAGAAAATTGGGGGAGAAGCTTGCCACCCAGCTCGCCCAGGCGAGTAGGGTTGCTTCCTCCAGAAGCAACAGCCTTCTGGAGGAATCTTCTGGAGGGCCCAAGTGGGCCTGGTTGCTATTTGCACCCCCATTTTTACTAAGTACACCCCCCTGCCTTTTTTTGGTGATTCTTTTTTCGTAAAGTTACGGAAATTTACGAATTTCGTAACGATACTTGTTTTCTTTCCGTAATGTTACGGAACCTTGCGGATTACATAATCATCCCCTTTTTGACTTACGGAATGTTACGGAACCTCACTAGTTGTGCAACGATGCTTCCATTTGATTTCCGGTGTGTCACGGAACCTTACGGATTGTGCATCAATATATTCTTTTGTTTTCCAGCATGTCCCGGAATTTCACAAATTGCCTAATGATGGGTGCCAAGCACCTCACAAGGACCAAACAGAGGTCGCATGTCATCAAGCAAAGGTCCCCGGACGAAATTAGGGTATGACACTTCCCATGGAAGTATAGGAGGTTAATGTTAGCCTCTTGAGGTTTTCTTACCTTTTCTCTCTTATGGGAGTAAGGTCTAGGATGTGACCTATGCCTTCCTCTATAATAGTCACTAAGTTCTTCACTTAGGCTCTTGCAAAAGTCATGACTACTATAGGAGGCATATTTTTCTTTTTCCATTTCTTTCATTATTTTTCTTCTTTCTTCCTCTCTTATTTGTTCTCTCTCATATTGATTTATTTCTACCCTCTCTTTTCCTTTATCTTTTCTTTCTAGTTTTTGTTTCCATAACTTGAGGGAACTCAATTCATCTAAGATTCTAGATAAAGGGTCCTTATGACTAGTACGCTCACCATTAACACTAGATGAATGATGACTCAAGTTGGTTCCTAAGTTGTTGTTCTTTCTTGTTGGGGGTTTGTAAAAGGTAAAAGAACTCAAGATAAGCGTGATAAGCAAGAAGAAAGTATTATGTAATTACAAAATAAACTAGGTGTGACTAGTAAAGAAAATAAGCTATGAAAGTAAGCAAAAAATTAAAGTGCAAGAAATGTAAACAAGGCAAATCTTAAGAGTGTTTGCATGACCACATTTAAGGTTCCCAACAAAACACTCACTATCCTAAGGGAAAATTGCCTAAAATTATTACACACAAATGGAAGTTTGGTAACCTATTGGAGGCTCCCAACACACTTCCAATGAAAGGCCTTTTTGTTACGAAATTTGAAAGCAATGAAGGTAAGTAAATTGCCAATTACAAAATTACAAAACAATCCTCAATTTTTGGTGGTTGTTCTCCCTTTGGTGATTCACTCAATTTGGAGTGCTTCTTATTCCAATAGCTCTTAAGATGGTTGGCCCATTGCTTCTTGACTCAAATTCTTCAAGGGATGACATCAATTCTCATTTCCAATTCCCTATATGGCAACTCACAAACAAAGAAACAAAGAGACAAGCAATAACCAAAGACCAAAAAAATGAAATGAAAGATAAACCAATAGAGTTTTAACAAGAAAAATTTTCAAGGATTATTCAACAATTAGAGCAATGAAAAGCACACAAAAGCAAGCTAGGACTCAAAGAGAAACCTAGAATGGCTCTAGAGTATAGTAAAAAAAACTAAAAAAAAAAGACTCAAGAAACCTCTAGTTGTGGCACTTGTTTTCACACTAATTTTCAATTAAAATTTCAGAACTAAGATTGGTATAAAATAGGTACCAATTATAGAACAAATTTTGAGCCAAAACAACAAGCACACTTCCTTTTCACTTTTTTTTTCCTGGACACTGATTTTCCTGCCAACTTGTGTGATTTTCCGTATTTTTTTCCTTTTATCCAAATCACTTGGTCATTTTTTTATAATTTTGGTCCAGATGTCTAGAAAATTCAGTAAACATTTCAGCTCAAAATTCGCAGTGACCAATTCCTAGTAATTTTTACAATTCGTATGTTCAAGCTGCCAGCACCAGCGATTTCAACCTAGAAATCAAGAGTAGTGTTTATGTTGCTTAAGGCTTGGATTATTACAATTTGTGTTTTCTTATGATCAATTTTCTTGAATAACACAATTCAAGAGAGCTTAAGACTTATTTTGATTCACAAATCCAGCCACAACTCAACACCACAACTCAATTTCTTCATAGGCATCATATAGGAAACTTAGAAAACAAAACGAAGTTCAACAACAAGACTACTTCTAGGAATTGATTTAGAACATGTTATTTACTAAATAACATGCATGAATTAGACTCAAAATTCAAAAGATAGGCTAAGAATGACAAGAATACATGAACAAATGTATCTAGAATTCAATCAACAAAATCAAAATTCAACACAAACTTACAACATGGATTAAGTGATTTACACTTAGATTTTTGTGTTTTTTTTTTCTAATCTATATTTTGGAAGAAGATTGAGATCTAAAGGTTTAACACAAGAAGATTATGAATGAAAAATGACAGAACCTAAAATGAACACAAAAACATGATTCAAGAGTATATCTATAAAATTTGAACCATAGAAATGCAAGAACAAGTGTAGATCTAAGATTTCATTGGATTATTTTTTTGAATCTTCTTTAAACAAAACCAAACCACAAGACAATGGAGGAGATACATGGAGAAGAAGATGAAGAACAAGGAATTAAAGTTAATTGACCAAACAAAAAGATAGAGGAACCAAAAGAATGTTACCTAGATGAAGATGTTCTTGATACCACATGATGTAGATCCATGGGAAGCTTGTAGGCCATGGATCTTCTTCGTCAATGGAGTCCTTTGATTCTTGAAGATCAATGTCAGCGGAATGGAGAAGGAAGAAAGATGATTGTAGATGCCACTTCAAGGAGAAGATGAGTCAAAACAAGCTCACCACCATAGGAAGCCATGGATAAGAGCCTTAAGGTAAGAGAAAATGAGTGGAGGGAGAAGGAGAGAAGGAGCACAAAATTTTATGCCTTACACATTGCCTCTATTTATAGCCTAAGTGTCACACAAAATGAGGTATGAACTTTGAAGTGTAATTCTCAAATGATCAAAGTTGAAAAAATGCACACACATGGCCTCTATTTATAGCCTAAGTGTCACACAAAATTGGAGGGAAATTTGAATTTCTATTCAAATTTCACTTGAATTTGAAATTGAATTTGTGGAGGAAAATTTTGGAGCCAAAATTTCACTAATTATGATTGGTGAATTTTAGCTATGGTTAAGCCCACTAATCCAAGATCAAGTCCAAGATTCTCCACTAAGTGTGCTTAGGTGTCATGATGCATGTAAAGCGTAAAGGACATGCACAAAGTATGACTATATGATGTGACAATGGGGTATAGCAAACAAATGCTCACCTCCCCCTTAAGATAGTCCAAAATTTAATTGGATTAGGCTTCTCCCAATTCAATTAAATTTATCTCTCAACATACACATCAAATATTGCACTTAATGCATGTGAAATTACAAAACTATCCCTAATACAAAAACTAGTCTAGGTGCCCTAAAATACAAGGGCTGAAAAATCCTACATTACTAGGGTACCCTCCCTACACTATGGAGCCCTAAATACAAGGCCCAAAAATAATGAAACCTTAATCTAATATGTACAAAGATATGTGGGCTCATACATAGCCCATGTGCCTAAAATCTACCCTAGGGCTCATGAGAACCCTAGGGCCTTCTCTTGCATCTCTGGCCCAATCTTATTGGAGTCTTCTATCTGATGCCCTTGGGGGGTAGGATTGCATCACAATGGCTACTCCACATCTCTACCTCCACCGACTTGGGTGATGACTAGTACCTTGACCTCCCTCCCATTTCCGCCAACGAGCCCATCCTCTGTCTCATCTGGGAAGAGGTTGTCATTCTTCTCTCTGGAACTTCCTTGGATGAATGTTTTGATGTTGTCGCTTCCCTCATCTCCCTCACTCGCAACAATGACTGTTATGGGAAACTCATCAAAGAAAGAGTGTGCCCCCACTGTTGAAGCTTCTCAAGGAAGGAAGAATGGACAGTCAGGAAAACGCTACCAGAGCCATCAGGTTACTTGGGAAAGATCCTGAAAGCGGCTGTGGAGGTGTTACATCTTAGGGAGAACAACTTCATTGGAAGCATTCCTCAGAGTTTGGGGAAAATTGGAAGAAGGGGAGAAGGGGAAGAAGGAGAAGGAGAAGGGGGTTGGACTATGTTGTGGTGGCGGTTGATGGTGGAGGTGGTGGTTTCCGTTGGAGAAGGGGAAGAGAAGAAGGAGAAGGGGTTGGACAGAGCGGTGGTGGTGTGGCACGGTTGACGGCAATGGTAGCGTGGCGTGGTTGACGATGGTGGCATGGTGGTAGTGGTTTCTATTGGAGAAAAGGAAGAAGGGAGAAATGAAAGAAGGTGATGACATGAGAGTGAGGTGTCAGTGATTAGGCGTGATGACATGGCACTATGTCTGCCACGCCATCACTTAATGGAAGGGGACTAACGACAGGTAGTAAGTTGAAACATAAAATTTTTTCAAGTACTTAGTTGAAAAAAATGAATGTTATGTGATAATCTAAAAATGGTCTATTTTTCAAGTATGAAAAACTTAATTAAGTCTTTTTTTCAATAAACACTAAAAATTTACTAACTAATTCAGAGTTAGACGACCATAAATTAAGTAAAGTCTGACTAAGAATTGTTTTTGTCTAGGATCAAACTCAGATACTATCCTAATAATTCAACCTTAAATTAGTATATTAACCATTTATGTTCAATCATTTGATTAAAAGAAAGTATGATTTGAGTATAGTAAAATTATTAATTTTTATAATAATTACTTTTCTAATAGTAAGTTATCAATCTATTGGAAATGTATTTTGGACAAATATTTAACCATTTCCACAACTTCTACAGATATTTTATGTCACCCTTAATCTCATGGTGTTTTATATCACGAGGTGTTGTTGCATGATACATGAGCAAACCACAAGCAAATAGAATTAAACGGAGAGAGACTCGCCATGTTTTTCTGGAGCGTTTAATCAAATACGTTTTATTTACAATAAATTTCAAAGTGCTGCTAGGTGCACTAGCATCCAACAAAGTTTTTAAATGGCAAAAATGCCCTTAGCTTCTTTCTTCCATAAAAACGTTATTTTTTTTAGAAATGCAGTTTACGCCATTTTTGTTGCTTGTGCTTCTCTCATTTTCTCTTTTTCGTGCGGCATTGTCTCTGGTTCGTGGGTTCGTTGGCAACGATTAGGTGCGGTGAAGGTGAAGGTACCGGTCTTGAGCATTGCAATGGTCGGCGTCGGCAAATGAGGTACGCAGAAGGTGGTGGTTGTGTCGGGAACGTACAGATGACTTACGGATGAACTTGATCGGTAAGTGACTTACGAATCAACTTGATCCGTAAGTTGGTGTGTAACACTTACGGATCAACTTGATCCGTAAGTTGGTGTGTTACTGTTACAGATCAAGTTGATCTGTAAGTGACTTACGGATCATCTTGATCCGTAAGAGTAATTATTAATATTTGATGTTTTTTGAATTTAGTTTCCCTTTTTTTTAAATTATTAATTTGTTTGTATGGCCATTTTTTGTTTCAGTTGGTTAGATGGACGAAGATGAGTGGATGTATGAAATAATATCAGAACAAGCGAATATGGATTATGAAAATGAAGAAGCATGTCGTGCGAATGAACCATATGTTGATTGTTCCGATGCATTCAATACTTCTCAGGTTATAATGTTAATGTTTGTCACAGATTTAATAAAATGAATACTGGTAGAAAACGTAAATTATGTGGATTGCTTTGTAGGTGTTTGAGTGTCAAGATGATGTTTTGTGGTGGGCTCGATCCGTTGCTCATGAAAATGGATTTGTGGCGGTGATTTTAAGGTCAGACACAATCACAGGTAGTAGAGGAAGGACTACATTTGTGTTAATTGGCTGTGAAATTTCGATGAGCCTGGCATGACCACCCCTAGGCTCAGATGGCGCTCCAACCTCTCAGCAATCCCATAGCAAACTTCCTGTTAAATACAAAACAAACAGATTAGACAAATTATTATGAAAATAATGACATAAATGACGTAAATTATTAGTATTACTTACCACTGCATGTCCAGGCTCATCCACAGCGGGCCTCGCAGATATCGATGGTGCTCCTGGCTTTGGCACGTGAGGGATATTTGTCTCTGGGACCTGAGGGATGACTCGGGGCTGCAAAGCATGACCATCTGGCAGAGGATCTGATGCCTAGCCTGGTGTCATGAAAGGATGTGAAATGGCGGAAGAACCAGTCTATGTAGTCGCTGGCATATTGACCTGGCACAGCGCACACCTCACCTGCTGCAACCATATGATCCGAATAGTGCATCCACCTATCGTGTATATCATCATACGACACCCATGAATTGACAGGCAGAGCAGGAATAGTCTGGGTGTATCCAAACAGCTGCATGACCCTCTTTGGTCGGTAATACACAGCAACGGGCCCCTAGCGCAGGAGATCGGAATAGCATAAAATCATATGGAAGTCCCGGACCGGTCGGTGCTCCCCATATAGGATCCAACAGACATCCGGAATCCGGAGTCGGTCCAAGCGCTCCCTATACGCTGGTGTACATATGCTCTTCACGATCTTCTTCGTAGCAATCCACCTACAGGCATGCGGTGAATCCCCTCGTCGTAGTCTGGATCAGCAGTGGACTTCGCGACTGAGGGAAAGTGCTCTTATATCTAGCACTACAGAGGTAACATGAAATCATAAACATTAATAATGAAAGTCTAAAAAAATTTAAAGTTAAACAGTGTTGAACCTCAACGAATGAAAAACAACATGTTTGTTACATGCAGTAGTGTGATGTAACCGCTAAGCTGTCGGTTGTTGGTGATAGAAACATCATTCAGGTGGTCATACATATGCACCAGCGCAACTACTCCCTAGGCGTACCTCCCGGTCTGACTGAGGTCACGAAGGGCCTCCAAAAGCACAACATGAACATTGGTTGCACTCTTGTTAGCAAACAGAGTCCAACCCAGAAGATGAAGAAGATACGCACGAGCCGCAACTGTCCAATGACTTGCATGGCATCGGCGCTCATAAATATCACATACCCATTGTAGGCATACGTACGGTCCACGACACTGCCCTGTCTCAGCCCTGGCAGCCTCTGCAGAGACCATCAATAAGTCCACCAACATCTGTACCGCATCATCCACGTGCAAGGGTTAAAAGGCATGCAAGTCACCAACCCCGGGAAAATGCAGAAGAGACGAGACGTCGTCCAGCATGATCGTCACCTCTCCCGTAGGGAGATGGAAACTAGACGTCTCCCGGTGCCACCGCTCGACAAACGATGACAAAAGTCCCCGATCGCCAATCTCTACCGAACACGCGATTAGAGGACTTAGTCCTGTCCCAGCAGCTAGCCCGTCAATGGCAGGGACAGACCTGCCTAAACTATGCACCTTCCTCCCGTGAGAGGTTAGCTTTAACTCAGGAAGCTCCTGAATTGAAGTTTAAAGGAACACACAATTCGTTAACATCATCTTTTAAAGGAAAACAAATTTCAATCATAAAGTATAATTAACAACTAGCTAAAATTCAATATTATAAATACCTCTCCCATCCATACACTGCCTGCAACGTGATTCGCATACTTGGTTAGCACAGATGGGTCCCTCGGACCACCCGGAAATCCCTTAGGCTCATCCTCAGCAGCCTGTGCGCCTGTGTCTGCAGGAGTGTCTGCCCCAATGTCATGTACATCACCTCCTGCCATCGACTCATCCGCATATACGGCAGCCTCAACCGAAGCTCCAACAACCTCTGTCGTAGAGACCACTGGCTCATCGTCTGCAGCAGTCACATGTACTCATTGCCTGCATGCGAATGTCGTAGGTCATCGATGCTGCGGAGGATCATCAGAATTAGCACGATCTCCTCTACCCAGACCTCTGCCAGTATCGTGCCCTAAGGCACGACCTAATCCTCAGGTCCTAACCATGATCTGCAAATGTCTATCGCAAATTCCATCACTGATTTCATTCACTCAAATTTCATTGGTCTAACGCAAATTTCTTTGAATCAAAGTCATGCAAGTTGTCAGCATTTCATTGACTGTAGGGTTGTCATTCAGTCAATTATTTTTTTGAAAGGTTTTTAGGATTTCATTTATGTATGGTTGCCAGCATTTACTTTGCATGGTTGTGCTTCTTATTCTGTTAGCATGTGCATATGAACTGTAATAGTCTCTTTTCTCTTGCAATTTAAAGCATTCCTATTTAATGAGAGTGGCAAATTACTAAGGCCTTGTTTGGATAAACTTCTCCATAAACACATATAGGAGAAGAAAATAACAAGTTAAAATAAAATGGCTTCTTCCAAAATCAACTTATGCACTTCATTTTTATAAAAGCTACAATGCGTAGGTTGATTTTAGCTCATGGAGAAGGTTAATTCATTTCACTTTCCTATTTTCTCCTTCTATAAGTGCTTATGGAGAAGTTTATCTAAACAAGGCCTAATAGTTGGATTTTATCTTGTTGTCTTGTTGACTTAGAATTTCCCAGCTCTAATTTGGAACAGCAGGGTGGGTTGGCCTTAAAAGCACAATATATCATTTCTAGTTATATTAAACTTAATGAATCAAAGCATTGAGAAAAAAATGTTTCACTCTCTAACTAGTCGTATGTAGAAAAAGTAGAATATTAAGTGGCTAAAAATTGTAAATTTTGCTTGGCATATTCCTCAATTTTATTTTACTTAATGAACATGTATGCTCTTAGCACTCAGCAGTACCTTGACTTGCATGCAAGTCAAGATCTTCTTCATCAATGGATTCCTTTGCTTCTTGGAAGATGAATGGCAGCGGAATGGAGAAAGAAGAGAGAGAGGAACACCACTTCAAGGAGAACATGAGTCTAGAAGAAGCTCACCACCATAAGAGGCCATGGATAAGAGCTTGGAGGAAGAAGGAGATGAATGAAGGGAGAGGAAGAGAAAAGCACGAAATTTTGTACTCTAAAAGAGCTCTAAAATCTGAAGTTTAATTTTCAAATGATCAAAGTTGGAAAAATGCACACACATAGCCTCTATTTATAGCCTAAGTGTCACACAAAATGGGAGGGAAATTTGAATTTCTATTCAAATTTCACTTGAATTTGAAATTGAATTTGTGGAGCCAAAATTTCACTAATTATGATTAGTGAATTTCAGATATGGTTCAGCCCACTAATCCAAGATCAAGTCCAAGATTCTCCACTAAGTGTGCTTAGGTGTTGTCGCAACGTGCCCTTCGCGGGCGAGCGAGGGCAAGGCTCACGGGTGCGCTTTCCAAAGGAGGAAAGATGCGCGGAGTCGTCACCAACGTTTATTTGTGGGAAACGTCGGAAAAACCGAAGGAAACCGATCAAAATGAAAATTCTAAGTTCGGGAGTTGTATTTACGTTTGAGGAAGGTATTAGCACCTCTCACGTTTGTCTCAAAGGACAACAATCTATTTTTTAGAATTGTGGAATTGTGTTATCTTAACTTTTATTTCTTTTTTATTTTTTGAGGTCGACAAAAGCGGGGCTTTTGCTCCTACGTACCATCCTTTGGAGAGGAAATCAGACCTACGTAGTTCTTTCTTATGCGTGAATCAAGTGATTCTTTTTACTTGAAAGGTGATCATTTTAAGGCGTTGGACCTTAAAAATGATCCATTTTACTTGGTAAGAAACTGAAATGATAAACTTTCAAAATCCTATTTTTGTGGACGAGCTTGACTAGGCGAGTTGATTTTAGCCTTAATTTCACTTTAGTTATTTAGTCAATTCAATTAAGAATGAGAAATCCCAAAGAGAAAACGTCTGATTGATCTTTCGCTTTTATTTTACTAAAAGGTATTTTTTTATTATTATATTATTATTTTACCTCTTTTTTGATTTCCAACGTGGTTACGGCACGACCGAACGGTCGGAATTCATTTTAACCAAAATTAACGGATGATGCAATTCAAACGATCGGTGGAAATTTATTTTATTTTTAGATTAAGCGAGAAATAACTTAAATAAATGGCTTAAGCACGTCAAAAGGGGGTATAAAAAGTAAATGAAAACGAGAATAAAAATACATGAAACAAAATGTGGACCACCACGGGTACATAGAGTGAATTGAAAAGCTTGGTTTGAGGTACTTACCCGTTGAAGACTGAAGAAAACGAAGAACGAACGATGAATCTTTGAAGAACGGTCGAGAATCTTCGCGTAATTACTCACGGAAACGTTACGGACGCGCCTCGGCTCGGATTTTCTTCACGGAACTAATTTTCCTCAGCAAATTCGAAAGAGAGAGAAGTGCCTAAGGGGCTGAACCCTTTTCCTCTTCACTTCTCCCCCTATTTATAGCAAAATAGGGGAGAAGCTTGCCGCCCAGCTCGCCCAGGTGAGTTCAGCTCGCCCAGGCGAGCAAGGTTGCTTCCTCCTGAAGCAACAGCCTTCTGGAGGAATCTTCTGGAGGGCCCAAGTGGCCTGGTTGCTATTTACACCCCCCTGTTTACTAAATGCACCCCCCTTTCTATTTTTTTGTAATTCTTTTTCCGTAACGTTACGAAACTTTACGAATTTCGTAACGATACCTATATTCCTTCCGCAAGGTTACGAATCCTTACGGATTATGTATTTCCTCTTTTTTAGCTTTCGAAGAAGTTACGGAAACTCACGGATTGCACAAAAACACCACTTTTCGATTTCCGCCACATTACGGAATTTCACGAATCACGCAAGCCTGCTTCCTTTCGATTTCTGAGACGTCTCGGGACTTCATTTATTGCACGTAATCAAGTAATAATCCCCGGACGAAATTAGGGTATGACAGTTGCCCCTCTTTACTTACCTCTCATCGAAGATAAGAGGAAAGCAAAGATAGGACACTGATTTCGTCCGTCCTGCCCTTTCCGTGATGACGACTCTCATCTCTACTTCTTCTTTTTTCTTCTGCACAAAACAAAATACAAACAACAAACAGAACAACGAATATAATACACACATACACATATACACATACTTGGCGAAGGAACCGATCTGGAAAACAACAGAATAACGTGCTTCCCAGTCACCAGAAGCTTCGCACTTGATAATG
This sequence comes from Glycine soja, assembly GCF_004193775.1. Taxonomy (NCBI): domain Eukaryota; kingdom Viridiplantae; phylum Streptophyta; class Magnoliopsida; order Fabales; family Fabaceae; genus Glycine; species Glycine soja. The sequence goes on along the minus strand of NC_041008.1, from coordinate 28,227,707 downwards.
GAGACACATGAACAGCGCTAGGCAATGACATTCATGGTGCTCCGAACAAAGGTGGAGTATGGAGGATTGCCTTGAGGGTCCGCACTTAGGCAATCATGAAACTCAGCTCCAAACTCAAAAGTGGAGGACACATGAACAGCCCTAAGCAAATTCATGTGGCTCCGGAACAGAACGAGAATGGAGGATTGCCTTGAGGGTCCTCTCTTAGGCAATCATGGAACACAGCTCCAAACTCGAAAGTGGAGGACACATGAACAGCCCTAAGCAATAACATTCATGTGGCTCCGGAACAGGATGAGAATGGAGGATTGCCTTGAGGGTCCTCTCTTAGGCAATCATGGAACACAGCTCCAAACTCGAAAGTGGAGGACACATGAACAGCCCTAAGCAAATTCATGTGGCTCCGGAACAGAACGAGAATGGAGGATTGCCTTGAGGGTCCTCTCTTAGGCAATCATGGAACACAGCTCCAAACTCGAAAGTGGAGGACACATGAACAGCCCTAAGCAATAACATTCATGTGGCTCCGGAACAGGATGAGAATGGAGGATTGCCTTGAGGGTCCTCTCTTAGGCAATCATGGAACACAGCTCCAAACTCGAAAGTGGAGGACACATGAACAGCCCTAAGCAATAACATTCATGTGGCTCCGAAAAAGGATGAGAATGGAGGATTGCCTTGAGGGTCCTCTCTTAGGCAATCATGGAACACAGCTCCAAACTCGAAAGTGGAGGACATATGAATGACAACGCAATTCATTCACGTGGCTCCGGAACAGGATGAGAATGGAGGATTGCCTCGAGGGTCCTCTCTTAGGCAATCATGGAACACAGCTCCAAACTCGAAAGTGGAGGACACATGAACAGCCCTAAGCAATAACATTCATGTGGCTCCGAAAATGGATGATGTCATACCCTAATTTCGTCCGGGGACCTTTGCTTGATGACATGCGACTTTTGTTTGGTCCTTGTAAGGTGCTTGGCACCCATCATTAGGCAATTTGTGAAATTCCGGGACATGCCGGAAAACAAAAGAAAATATTGATGCACAATCCGTAAGGTTCCGTGACACACCGGAAATCAAATGGAAGCATCGTTGCACAAGGTTCCGTAACATTACGGAAAGAAAACAAGTATCGTTACGAAATTCATAAGTTTCTGTAACTTTACGAAAAAAGAATCACCAAAAAAGGGCAGGGGGGTGTACTTAGTAAAAATGGGGGTGCAAATAGCAACCAGGCCCACTTGGGCCCTCCAGAATATTCCTCCAGAAGGCTGTTGCTTCTGGAGGAAGCAACCCTGCTCGCCTGGGCGAGCTGGGCGGCAAGCATCTCCCCTATTTTGCTATAAATAGGGGAGGAAGTGAGAAGGAAAATGGTTCAGCCCCTTAGGCACTTCTCTCTCTTTCGAATTTGCTTGGAAAAATTGTTTCCGTGAAGAAAATCTAAGCCGAGGCGCTTCCGAAACATTTCCGTAAGGAATTTCGCGAAGGTTTCGACCGTTCTTCATTCGTTCTTCATCGTTCTTTGATCTTCAACGGGTAAGTACCTCGAACCAAGCTTTTCGATTCATTCTATGTACCCGTGGTGGTCCACATTGTGTTTCGTGTATTTTTATTCTCGTTTCATTTACTTTTTATACCCCCTTTTGACGTGCTTAAGCCATTTTATTTAAGTCATTTCTCGCTTAACCTAAAAATAAAATAAATTTCCACCGGTCGTTTGAATTGTATTATCCGTTAATTTCGGTTAAAATGAATTCCGACCGTTCGGTCGTGCCGTAACCATGTTGGAAATCAAAAAGAGGTAAAATAATAATATAATAATCAAAAAAATGGTCTTTTAGTAAAAATAAAGCGGAAAATCAATCGGACGTTTTCTCTTTGGGATTTCTCATTCTTAATTGAATTGACTAATAACTGAAGTGAAACTAAGGCTAAAATCAACTCGCCTAGTCAAGCTCGTCCATAAAAAATAGGTTTTTGAAGTTTATCATTTCAATTTCTTACTAAGTAAAAAGGATCATTTTCAAGGTCCAACGCCTTAAAATGATCACCTTTTAAGTAAAAAAGAATCACTTGATAAAAAAGAACTACGTAGGTCTGATTTCCTCATCGCAATTGAGGAATACGTAGGAGCAAAGGGAAACACCCTTGTCGAACACAAAAAGAGAAAAATATAAAAAGGGTATAAAGGATATAAGGACATAAAAAGGAAACGTAAAAATCAAAGTCATGTTTGCACATTTGATTAAAGGTTGTCGTCCCTTGTGACGGACGTGTGGGGTGCTAATACCTTCCCCGTGCGTAAATACAACTCCCGAACCTTTCACTTAAAAGTTCGTAGATCGCGTCTTTTCCGATTTTTCCGACGTTTTCCTCAAATAAACGTTGGTGGCGACTCCGCGCGTATTCCTTTCGTGGAACACGCATCTCGCGAGTCACGCGTCGCCCTCCCGCCGAAGGGTAGGTTGCGACAGATGAGAATGGAGGATTTCCTTGAGGGTCCTCTCTTAGGCAATCATGGAACACAGCTCCAAACTCGAAAGTGGAGGACACATGAACAGCCCTAAGCAATAACATTCATGTGGCTCCGAAAAAGGATGAGAATGGAGGATTTCCTTGAGGGTCCTCTCTTAGGCAATCATGGAACACAGCTCCAAACTCGAAAATGGAGGACACATGAATGACAACGCAATTCATTCACGTGGCTCCAGAACAGGATGAGAATGGAGGATTGCCTTGAGGGTCCTCTCTTAGGCAATCATGGAACACAGCTCCAAACTCGAAAGTGGAGGACACATGAATGACAACGCAATTCATTCACGTGGCTCCGGAACAGGATGAGAATGGAGGATTGCCTTGAGGGTCCTCTCTTAGGCAATCATGGAACACAACTCCAAACTCGAAAGTGGAGGACACATGAACAGCCCTAAGCAATAAAATTCATGTGGCTCCGAAAAAGGATGAGAATGGAGGATTGCCTTGAGGGTCCTCTCTTAGGCAATCATGGAAAATAACTCCAAACTCGAAAATGGAGGACACATGAATGACAATGCAATTCATTCACATGGCTCTGGAAATGATTGGCAGGACCGAACGGTCCACCGGGTTTTTCCACCTAAAAGGAAAACATGCTTTTTGCAAAGAAAAATAAATCATTCGCGAGAGCACCATATCTTAGAGAAACAATATACTTTTGCTAAGGGTAATCTTCCTTGTAACCGAGAATGAAGGGTAGGACGTCAACTTTTAGCTTTAAAATGAACATGCAGGGGAAACATCGAGCTGAGCTGAAAATAAATCACTCATAGTGTATAAAACTCACAAGGCAAGTGTTTTGTCCTATTCCCAAACCATAACTGCACCATGACTTCATTTTGCACACGATTTCCTATCGAATCAAAGATCAAACGTATGATCACGGACCAATAGGATTTTCTCGAGGGTAGTGTTTTTGGAGAGGAAGCTGGGTGTTTCGGTCCTTTCCTCTTTGTTCATGTGGGGTGGGATATCGCCAGTCGAAAAATGATTTCGAGTGGCAATCTGGCTTTGGAGACTTTCTATCCTCTTTCTTTCGTTGATCGAGAGTTGCTTCTTTTCCCTTTTCGCTTCCTTTCGATCTTTGATCGGGAATCCTTCCTTTTCTTTCTTTTGTTCTTTTCTTTGTTTTCATTTTTTTTCTTTTTCCTTCTTTCGTTCCATTTCTTCCTTCTCTTTCTCTTCACTTTTCCTTCCCCATCCCTTTCTTTGGGAAATCGGGTTTTAGCATTCCATTCGCTCTCCCTTGAGGAGATTTCACTGTCCTTTGCTTCGGGGGAAAGAATGAGGATTCCTTTTTTACAGGCCAAGGTTCAAAAAGGTCCGAGGTTGTGTTTCAATGGGGTTTTTTTATCGTGGGAACCCAATCTTGATACCTGGGGCGAAAAAAATCTGGGTGACAAGGTGTCGGTCTCAGGCCGAACTTCCACATTATTCCATAAGGCACGCGTGACAATGATGATTTGAAAATAACATGCAAAATTAGTCATGGCTACAGCCAGGTGGGCACTCAAGCATCCCTTTTATGGCATTGTGATACTACAGTTGGGAATTTATATAGACAGACCCAACGTTTCCCAATTATGTTCTTTTATCAGTTCAACGAATACATCCATCCTTATCTCGGTTCATTCGGGAAAATAAACTCTTAGCATCAGTCCCTTGTTTCCAGAAGATACGTTTGCTCTTTACGAATGATTTATACTTCTTAACTATAACATGTCGACCTTCGCGGTCTTTCTTTCTTTTTCCTTTTTGTTTCATTCACAAAATTATACACCTGTGGTCCTTTATGAGGAAAACCTTTCTTTGTACATCTATATTCTTATACATGACAAACTTTTTCTGTACACGCATTGGAACTCTTCTCTTTACGTCATATAGTCTATATACAAACCCTATTCACATTCAAAGATTTTTCATTTTTTTCAACACACACTTATAGTTCACACAAAAGTTTCTTCATATACACTCGTTGCTCACACACACAAGAATTCCTTTCCACACATCATTTACACGCAAGAATTCTTCTATACACATTTCCTTTTACATACATGTATAAATAAAAACCTTTTTCTCTTCTTTATGAACATGACTTTTATTCACAGCGCTTCTTTCTTTTTATTAGGATTTTTGGCTCGTTTTATTTTATTATTTTTAGGACGACGTTCCTAAAATGAAAAAAACTCTACGCGATTCCAGCATTTCAACAAACATTATTGACATCGAAACAAATACCGACGTAACAACTCAAGTGATATGTATGTACAAAACAAAAGTCAAAACATGAAACAAACGTCAGTCCCTTAGTCAAACACAAAATAAGATGATATGTAACAGAAAAAACAAATGGAAACAAAAAGAAATATGGGTCGAGAGATCTCCCAATCATGTGGCCCCGCTCCCTCCTAAGAAATCAAGTAAATCGGTCATCTCTTCGTCCTCGCGGGCCTCATCTGCCTCGTCGGGAGCCTCTGCTGGTGCCTCCGCTGGTGCCTCCGCTGCCCGGGCCTCGGGCCAATCTCCAGGCCACGCGACCTCTGCCCTGAACTGGTCCGGAGTAGGGCACGGAAAAGAAGTAAAGCCCTGGCTCTACAGGCTGAGACTCATCTGATAAAGACAATCATGAGTCTGTACATGTGCCTGGTGGTTGGCCGCCTGCTGACGAACCAAATGCCGCAAATACTGCTCTGTATCAAATGATCCGGCTGGACCAGCCTGATGATGTGGGGGCGCATCCGCGGCCTGTGGTGCATCACCCTAGACCTGTCTCTGCGTGCTGTACTTCTTAATAAAAGCTCGGGTGATGGGCGGCCGAATCACCTTGCTAGGTGTGACGGGGACGCCGAATGACTGGCAGAGTCCTGTGATCAAGGCGGGAAATCCCAGGGCCCTGTTGGACTTATCTGGGTCCAGAGGGTGCCTGGTAGGCGCCATACCTGCAAAAATATAGATGGCATCAGCGATTAACTAAGCCACATGGATGCTCATTCGCGTCAGGATGGCGTACACCAGCTGACACTTCGGCAGGGGGAGGTCGGAATTATGATCGGTGGGCAGGATGTTGCTGAGCAGCAAAGTCATCCATATCTGAGTCAGGGTGGTCATGTTGGTGCGCATGATCCGCACCCGTCTCTCGGCAGCAGTCCAGGCAAAATCTTGCCCCGGTATACATAGCAGTTGGGCGATGGCCTCCTCATCGAACCCATCAGACCGGTTCCTCCTCTGGCCATACTCGCACTTCTGGCCCTCTTCCAACACTAAAGGATATCCCAGGAGCTGGCCGATAGCATCTGCATCGAATGGGATCCACTGACCCCTCACCCAGGACCTCATATCACGCACGCCCTCCTCTGTTGGCCAAGCATTGGCATAAAATTCGAGGACTATTTCTGGATCGAACTTGGCCATGGGGGTAACCAGTGATGCCCACCGCCGGCGACCTATCTCTTCCTGGAAATCAGTATACTCATCGTCCCTGAGCTGGACGCGTCGCTCCCGTAGAAATGACCATCCTTTGATGGCCTCGAAGCGCTGCTGGTGTTCAGCACTCCTAAAACGGTGACTATCATACTCGGGAGCGGAACTAGTTCCTTCGGCCGGCTTATCCTTCCTGGATCTCTTTGAGGCGAGTTTCCTCGGGGCCATTTCCTGCGAGAACAAACATTTAGAAGTTAGTTTTACAAGATAACGCTTATCTTAACGCAAAAAGGTCGTGCTAAACCCTCTGATGGAGAACGGACTCATGTAATCCATTTATGCACACGTGTACGTGTAGAAAATATCCTATTATTTATATCAACATACAAGGATATTCAAAACATTCTAGTTACCACACATATACATTTTTTTGGAAAGAATACTTACATGCATGCTCAAGGTATTGTGCCAAAATTACATATGTTCATATCCTAACTATTTTGCTACCACAAACTACCCACACACATTTGAAGTATTTTATTAACATACAAATTTTTTGTTGTTCCATTCCTATTTATATATACATATCTGCGCATTGGAGAGCCAATCTCACGTCACGCACACACTTGCATTTGAAAAGAAACCTTCATGCCATCTACCTAACTCTTGAGGGGCAATCCCACATCATATATTCATTTGGGAAGCATTCTCGTGCCATCTTTGGCACAGGTACATTTTTTTTTAAAGACTTCTTATACTACTTATCCACAAATATACATATTTTAAAAGGTATTTTTACGCTACCTATCCACAAATATACATTTTTGAAATGCATTATTTACTATTCATTCACTTTGCAAGGTATTTTCATGCCATATATTCACACACTTTGCAACATATTCTTATGCCATATATTCACATATATCTACACACCATTGAAAAAGCATCTCCCACGTTACTTAGGTGCAAAGTGCCAATCACGGGGCAGCTCAAATCCTTACAAAAAAGTCCCTATTTTCATGCTTTTCTAATCCTAAAACCAAATTTTGGATTCCTAGCCATAAGCATGTTTTCTTGCATTGAAGTTTTAAAAAGTTTGGGTTTCTAAGCTTGGGATTACATTTGGGCACCTATTTTGATTTTCCCATGCTGTCTCTACATACATAAAACAGCCCCACCGTCCCAATTTTGCAAAATCATATTCATATATCATTGGGGCATTTCATCGAGCACTTGGTGGGCGCACGTTTAGACATAAATTGCAAGAGAATGGGAGCAATGTGGCATGCCCCATTGCTTCAGAATACAACCTAGGCCTAAGGCCTTTTCATTCAAATCCTCAATTCAAGAAAACAAGCACCAAAGCAAACCAAAACTGCCTTACAAATATAAGCATGTTCTCACAATTCGAGGCACCAAAAGATGAAGAAAGCACATCAATGGAAAGTAAAAACATCAAGGATGGAACACTTGTTGGAGTGAATTGAAATACCAAAAACGAAAGCAAAATGCGATCAAAAGGCTTAGGGGAGCAAGAAACCGCAAGCCTTCGTGTTCTCTCTTTCTTGAATGAAGGGGGGGAAGCTTTTGGATACAAAAACGTTCCCCTCCTTCGTTTTTATATTTTGAGTGCAGGGGTTGCTCGCCCAGGCGAGCTAACCTGCTACTTTTTTTTTTTTTGAGGGGAACATTAACCATGTTCCCTCCTTTTTCATGGGTTAGCGTCTCGCCTAACTTGAACTTACTTAAGTTAGAATTAGGCGTCGATTACTTATTTTAAAACAAACAATAGTAAAAGAAACTGCAACCACAAAGGATACTGGGCTGCCTTGCAGCGATGTTCTCTGCTTGTTTAGCACCGGGAAGGGGCAACGATTGGTCGGTCGTGACCCCATCCCCACTTGCATCCGTACCTATGTACCTGCAAGTAGGAAACGAAAATACGCAGCCAATCGTGACCGGTCATCGTCTTACCTTGGTTGATTTCTGCCATTGATTTGTCTTGACTTCTGACCGTGGCCTGAGACGATTCTACTCTTTGCTATCACAAGATATGCATGTGCATGTATGAATGTATGAATGTTTCTAATGCGATGATTTTATTTTAGTGAAGGCTGATTAGGTTCAATTTTAAAATAAGCGTTTGGGGCACCCCATACACTGAGCGAAGAGGGCTCATGCTTATAAAAAATCTAAAACACAAAGTTTGAAACACCAAAGGGGGGACTAAAACCTCGCCTATCTTTTCCCTTTTTTAAAAGAACAAGAACAAATACAGAGGAAGGGAATCCCTGGAGGAAACCAGGAAAAACAAAAACTCAGAATTAAAAGAACATGCAACGGTCCCCTCGATTGCCCCAGATTTCAAGCGTAATATCGTTTAACTACATCGGAGTTCACGGGCGAGGGCAACTCCTCGCCATCCATGTGGGTGAGTATCAGAGCACCCCTAGAAAAGGCTCTTTTCACCACGAAAGGTCCTTCATAATTCGGGGCCCACTTGCCTCGATTATCTTTAACAGCGTGGGACATCTTCTTCAGCACAAGGTCTCCCTCGTTGAACTTGCGCGGGCGTACCTTCTTGTCGAATGCGTTCTTTATCCTTCGTTGATACAAACGCCCATGGCTCATGGCGGCCAAACGCTTACCTTCAATAAGGTTAAGTTGGTCGTAGCGTGCTTGAGCCCATTCTGACTCTTCTAGGCCCGACTCCGCCATTATCCTCTGAGAAGGAACTTCTACCTCAAATGGGAGTACTGCCTCCATCCCATAAACCAAAGAATACGGTGTTGCCCCAGTAGAAGTTCGTACCGAGGTTCTGTATCCGTGTAGGGCGAAAGGCAACATCTCATGCCAATCCTTGTATGACACCGTTATCTTTTGAACAATCTTCTTGATATTCTTATTCGCAGCCTCTACAGCCCCATTCATCTTTGGCCGATAAGGGGTAGAGTTATGATGCTGGATCTTGAAGTCTTCGCACATCTCCTGCATCATCTTATTGTTCAGATTGGTGCCATTTTCAGTAATGATCTTCCTGGGAAGTCCGTATCGACAAATCAACTCCTTCTTTATGAATCTAACTACCACATTCCTTGTGACGTTAGTATAGGAGGCTGCTTCGACCCATTTGGTGAAGTAATCTATCGCCACAAGAATGAAGCGGTGACCATTCGACGCTTTGGGTTCTATGGCCCCAATGACATCTATTCCCCACATAGAAAAAGGCCAAGGGGCGGACATAACATTCAGAGGATGTGGCGGAACATTGACGTTGTCCGCGTATGCCTGACATTTATGACATTTCCTGACATGAGCGCAGCAATCGCTTTCCATGGTGAGCCAATAATAGCCGGCCCTGAGGATTTTTCTGGCCATAGCATGCCCATTGGCATGTGTCCCAAAGGAACCTTCGTGGATCTCCTCAATCATGAAATTCGCCTCTTTGGCATCTACACATCGTAGGAGGGTCATGTCGTGGTTTCGTTTGTACAGGATGGTACCACTTACAAAGAAACCAGTAGCCAATCTCCTCAACGTCCTCTTGTCATTGTCAGAAATCCCTGGTGGGTATTCTTTGTTCTCGACATACTGCTTGATGTCGAAATACCACGGTTTCCCATCCCGCTCTTCCTCTATTGCATAACAATATGCCGGCCTACCTTGAGATTTGAATTCGATGTACGGCAGATCCCCGTGTGGGGCAAGTTGAAACATGGATGCCAGGGTGGCTAGTGCATCAGCCATTTGATTCTCTTCCCGAGGTATGTGGTGGAAGGAAATGTCGTCAAAGTACTTGGCTAACCTCAAGATGTGAGTTTGATAGGGTATCAACTTCGAATCCCTAGTTTTCCATTCTCCTTTCCGAGGGCGCACGCTTCGTACTCGGCCATATTGTTGGTACAATCAAAACCTAGCCTAGCCGTGAAAGGAATACACTGATCATCCGGGGATACAAGGACTGCCCCTACTCCGTGGCCCAAAGCGTTAGATGCCCCATCGAAGCAAACAATCCATTTGTCAATGTCCTCGTGCGTCCGCTTCTCTTCAAACAGGGCCATGATATCTTCATCTGGGAACTCGGAGTGCATCGGTCGATAATCCTGGAGGGGTTGCTGGGCCAAATAATCTGCTAAGGCACTTCCCTTTACCGCCTTTTGGGTGACGTAAACGATATCGAATTCAGACAATAGTACCTGCCACCTGGCGATTCGTCCCGTGAGGGCCGGTTTTTCAAAGATGTATTTCACGGGATCCATTTTGGAAATGAGCCACGTGGTATGGTTGAGCATGTACTGCCTGAGCCGATGTGATGCCCATACTAGAGCACAACATGTCCTTTCCAGCATTGAGTAATTCATCTCACATGCGGTAAACTTCTTGCTCAGATAGTAGATGGCTTACTCCTTTTTCCCAGAATCATCATGCTAACCCAACACGCACCCCATAGACTCGTCCAACACGGTCATGTACAGGAAAAGAGGTCTTCCTGTTACAGGTGGCATGAGTACCGGGGGATTTGCGAGACTCTATTTGATCTTCTCGAAGGCTTCTTGGCAGTCACTGTTCCTTAGGACCGCCTGGTTCTTACGTAACAGCATAAAAATGGGCTCACAGGTAGGGGTGAGTTGCGAGATAAATCTCGCGATATAATTCAACCTGCCCAAAAATCCCCGAACCTGCTTCTCCGTGCGTGGTTCCGGCATTTGAAGGATAGCCTTTACTTTCTCGGGATCTATCTCTATCCCTTTCTGACTTACGATAAATCCTAGCAGCTTCCCCGACTTCACCCTAAAGGTGCACTTGGTTGGGTTCAGTTTTAATTGGTATTTCCGCAACCTTCCAAATAGCTTACGCATATTGACAAGGTGTTCGTCCTCGGTCCGAGACTTGGCAATCATGTCATCTACGTAGACCTCTATTTCCTTATGCATCATGTCATGGAACAACGCCACCATGGCATGCTGATAGGTTGCCCCAGCGTTTTTCAAACCGAAGGCCATCACTTTATAGCAGAATGTCCCCCATAGGGTGATGAAAGTGGTCTTCTCTACATCTTCGGGTGCCATCTTTATTTGATTATATCCCGAGAAACCATCCATAAATGAGAAAAGGGCAAACTTAGCCGTATTATCTACCAATATGTCAATGTGTGGAAGGGGAAAATTGTCTTTTGGACTGGCCCGGTTCAAGTCCCGGTAGTCTACACACATTCGAACCTTGCCGTCCTTTTTCGGGACTGGGACAATGTTGGCCACCCACTCCGGGTACCGCGCCACAGCTAAGAACCCTGCATCAAATTGCTTCCTTACTTCTTCTTTAATTTTAAAGACCTCTCGGGTTTCATTCTTCGTAACTTTTGCTTAACCGGAGAAGACCCAGGATTCAAAGGCAACTTATGTTGCACAATGTCAGAATCGAGACCGGGCATGTCTTGATATGACCACGCAAAGACATCTTGATAGTCTTGAAGAAGAGTTATCAAGCCTTGACGGATAGGCGCGGTCATACCGGTTCCTACCTTCACTTCTTTCTTTTCCTCCATGGTCCCCTAGTTTACTAATTTGGTTTCTTCTTGGTGTGGCTTCATTTCACGTTCTTCCTGAGCGACCAACCTCTCCAATTCCGGTGACAGGACGTCCTCTTCCTCTTCCTCGTTTATCGTTTGGCTTATATCTCGATTGAAATCGATTGTCAAACCCTTGTTGTTAGGATCCTCAAAGAATCGATCCTGATATCTATACCAAACAAGACAAAAGAAACAAAAAACATGCAAAATGATATGAGAAAAGGTGGAACTGCAGGAACAGATGAAACAAGATCTCTTTGATTATTTAATAAGGTAGGTTTCACAAAACAAAAGAGAAAGGAAATCTATAGGCTCTAATTACATTGAATCAGCAGTATAGACTTCTGACTGGCTTATCACACGCCAGTTCCCCACTTGGGAATCGGGGTGGCATGGTTGCACAAAACTTGGTGGGTCTTGAGGGAACTCCTCTTCTATTGCGGCCACCTCCTCCTCGGACACCATTCCAGCGCTGGTGAAACACTGGCTAATACAGCCGGGCCATACCCTATCCGCCCGAAATCTTGACGGCACGTTCCTCCTCCCCGGCATTCCGGATTCGTACCCTAATCCATACTTGTATGGATTTCCCTTGATATCGACCACGTCGGCATTCCCGAGGCAGTCCTTGCCTAGACCCATTCCGAGCTCAAATCCGTTCCTGAGCATAACACGCGCCACCATTATGGCCGCTTTGGAGAGAGAAGGTAGCGACGGACTCGGTTCAACCGAGGCGCAGCTCACCACTTCAAAGGATTGGAAAGCTGTTTCCAATGATTCTTCCGCCGCTTCTACGTATGGTGCGGAGGAGGGGCAGCTCAATAACATGTCCTCTTCACCCGACACTATCACTAAAAGTCCACCCACTGCGAACTTCAATTTCTGGTGAAGCGTTGAAGGGACCACTCCCAGGGCATGAATCCACGGTCTTCCCAAGAGGCAGCTATAGGCAGGATTTATATCCATTACTTGAAACACCACATTGCAAGTGTGGGGGCCTATCTGAATGGGAATGTCGATTTCCCCCATTACTTCCCGTCGAGTACCATCAAAGGCCCGCACCACCATCGAGCTCGGTTTTAAACGTGACGCACTAAAAGGATGCTTTTCCAAAGTGATCTTCGACATTACATTTAAACTCGATCCGTTGTCGATAAGTACCTTCGCGACAACGTGGTCCATACATCTCACCGACACATGTAGAGCCTTGTTGTGTCCTCTCCCCTCAACAGGAATCTCTTCTTTCGCAAACGCGATGTAGTTGTTGGTGGTTATATGATTAACGATGCCTTTGAAACCCTCCACTGAGATATCATGTGGTACATGGGCATCGTTAAGAACCTTCATCAACAGCGCACGATGAGGCTCAGAGTTTATGAGTAGTTCAAGCAAAGAGATCCTGGCTGGAGTTTTATTCAGTTGCACGACTACCTTAAACTCGCTTTGTTGGATGAGGCGGAGGAACTCATGGGCCTCTTCCAAAGTCATTGTTTTTCCTTGAAGTCCCTCTTTCTTTTCGGCTCCTCTTGCCACGGGAGGATCTACTTCCTTCGAGGGGGTGGCTATGTCTGTGGGCTCTTGGACCATGGGCGCCTTCCCTTTAGAGGGCAATTCCGCCGGGTGAGGGGAAGCGAACACCCGACCACTGCGGGTTACGCCACTGAGGCCGGTGATATTGGTTACCTTAGCTGATAGGGAGTCAACTTCGGTTGCAACTCTTTCGCTGGACGCGGGAGGGGTATACTTCCACGGAACGGCCTTATCACTTTGATATGCAAATGGCGTTGGCTTGGGTGCCGTCCGGGGGTATATGGGTGTGGAGCCGGTCCCTTTCCTAGTAACACATATCACTAGGGCCTTGGGGGTTAGAGGAACCTTCTTCTCTTCCGACTGCATGCAAATTTGTGGTTCTTCCTTCCCTCCTATGAACACTTCAAGCTGCCCGCAATCCATGAGCCGCTGAAGCAATTCTTCCACCACGGGACAGGTTTCCATGTCATGCGACTCCCCGAGGTGAAACAAACATTCATCCCTTTCATCTCCACCTCGGGAGACCATGCACGCCGCTTGCAGTGATTGATAGATGAAGCGTCTAGAAGTAGCCACGTCTCCTAACCTCTTTGTCCGTGATGGCCCGTTCTCTTCGACGGCGTTCACGCTAGCACCTCCATGACTAGCTAGCGGGTTGGTTTTAACATTTGGGCCTTCTTCCTGAAACGCTAGCCAGCCGGCACTAATCAGATGCTGCACCTTATACTTGAACGGGATGCAGGAGTCAATATTGTGTCCGGGAACTCCACTATGGTACACACACTTGGCACCCGGATCATACCACTTGGGGTAGGGTGGCTGGAGAACCTTCCCGGGTATGGCCACCACCAAGTGATTCTCCAATAATGAAGGCCATAACTCGGAATATGCCATGGGAATAGGAGGGAAGTTGTCTTTCGGGTGCTGTGCATATTTATAGGTCGCGCCGGGGGCTGTATTATTAATTGGCCGGGGTGCGGCTGGAGCTGTGCGTTGGGCCGGCGCTCTTTCTGCTGCGGGTGGTCCTTTTACTTGAGTCGGGAGGGAATTCCCGGCTCGGATTAAAAAATTTGGGGTATTGGGCTGGTATGAGCTTTGGATATTTTGGGGTGCTTTCATCCATGTTGGGGCGGTGGTGACCGCGTGGGCGTCTCCTTCCTTTTTCCTCGCGCCCACTGCTGGGGCTCTTCTTTTGTTGTTGAGGGCCATATTGGCAGCATATTCAAACTTGCCTTTTCGTAGCCCGGATTCAATCCTTTCTCCGGCGAAGACGAGATCCGCAAAGTTAGCTGGCATGTAGCCTATCAGCTTTTCATAGTAGAACGTGGGTAACGTATCTACCATAATTGTGATCATCTCCCTTTCCGTCATGGGCGGTACGACTTGGGCTGCGAGATCTCTCCATCTCTGGGCATATTCCTTAATGGACTCATGCTCTCGTTTAGTCATACCCTGAAGCTGGTTCCAATCGGGAGCCATGTCCGTATTGTACTGGTACTGCCTAATGAAGGCAATTGCCAAGTCCTTCCATGATCGGATCTGGGAAGCTTCCAGATTGGTATACCATGCTACAGCTGCCCCGGCCAAGCTGTCTTGAAAGAAATGGACCAACAACTTTTCGTCCACAGAATACGCCCCCATCTTCCGGCAATACATCCGGAGATGCCCTTTTGGACATGTCGTCCCTTTGTACTTATCAAAGTCTGGTACTTTGAACTTGGGAGGGATGACGATGTTGGGCACAAGACATAAATCTGCCAAATCCGAGAAAGGGTAATTACCGAGGCCCTCGACTGCTCTTAACCTCTCTTCAAGCGCCTCAATCTTTCCCTTATCTTCCGCAAAGGGAACAGATTCTTTTACGGGTGTGGGTGAGGTCGGGATATGGCGGGCTATGTTCGGCTGGGGTAGTTCATGCGGGGATGGATCTTTGAGGTGGAGCAGGGGGCCAAGATGGGTATCTCCTTCCCCATCGTCTTGTCTGGGATAGTCTTCATAAGGTGGGAGTTGCCCCTCAAAAGTAGGGGCTTGGCTTAAATCTTCCGGAGTGGTACGGGGGGTGAAGTCCGGAGGCAGGCCATAAGGATAAGTTTGCAGACTATACCTTCGACTGAACACAGCCGTGTTTCTGTCTAGGCCCGAATTCAAGGCGGGTTGCAGCACCGGCTCCGCTTCCCTAACTGTACTGGAGGCGGTTGTGGTGGCTTTATCCTCTATGGTTTTCTGGAGTTTTAACATGACCTTCGAGATGGAAGCCATTTGATCTTTTAAGGCCGATAGATCGGCCTTCATCTGTTCCTACACCCCCTCTTCATTATCCATTTTTCTGGATCGAGTGTTATAGGGGTGCCTTGGTGTTTTCTTAGTTATGATGAAATTCCTAAAGAAATAAACAACGGTGAGTATGCCACCAAAACATGAGTATGCAAATGGATGATCGGAGCACTTGGATCCACCCCAAGATTTTTAGATAACGTAATGAGTCCAGAACTTCTCATTTTATAAAAAGAACAAAGCTTTCATCTAGCCAAGATTATACAAAGGTGTTACAAAAGAACCTAACGATTCCTAATTATATGGGCCATCAAATCTATCATGTGTTGACAGTAATTGATTAGCCCATGAATCTCCTCGGGGGCAGTACCCACTTCGGCCATGGCTTTTGCTTTGGCTAATAGACGCGGGAGGTTTTGACTTCCATTCAAGGTCAAGGCGAATCTATCCATCCACATAGTCGCTTCTTGATGCAGCGCATCAATCACCCTCCCTCTTGCTTCTTTTTCGGCATACACTTGTGCAAAATCCTCCACTAGCTTTTGTTCATGGGCCATGGACTGGTTCAATTCTTCCTTGTATTGCCCTATGATGGCTAGCATGCTTTGCTCCATGGCTTCCAAGTGTTGAGCCAAACTCCTTTTGGACCTCACGCAAGCAACTAACTCTTCTTTTAAGATCATGCCATGCACCCGTGACCGATCTCTCTCCTCTCTTCGGAGCTTGAGCTCATTGTTGCTACCCCATAATGCCCCTCGGAATTTTTCTCGACCATGTTCCTCCTTGCGGGCCCTTTTGGTTTCTTGTTCAAGAGCTCTTGCAGTGGCCGCGTTTTCCTCTTGTAACTCGGTGCACTCCTTCCGGATGTGTGTAGCAGCTGATTTGAACTTCTCCTTGGCGAGTCTCGCCTTCCCTAGCTCTAATTTTAGAGCTCGGACTTCTTCATCTTCCTCCGGAGCTTCGAAGTTCTCCTCATCGATAACTTTCAATTTGGAGAGCCAATCTAAGCCCCGCGTGTGAATTCTTAGCCATCCATGATAACCTCCGATGACGCCGTTTCGGATGCCTCTAAGCTCCTTGTCTTTCCTCAACGGACTCCTCCATGCCTTGTGGATTCTTTGTATAACCTTGAGGCCTTGCGCGCCTAGATCCCTCACAAGGAAAGCCGAGAGACTTTCTTCGGTTGGCGCTCCCCTCATGGGATACCCTAGCTGTCTTATGGCGAGTGCAGGATTATAATTAATACAACCCCTAGTCCCTATCAATGGAACATTAGGATAGTCCCCACACGAGAAAATAACTCCTTCCTTGCCTTCCTTCCAACGAGGAAACCAATTGATCGTGCCGCCCCCTATCTCAGCCAAATGTTGGTCCCAATCGACTCTTCCTTTCTCGGCGCATGAGCGATAGCTTTGAAGCGGACACGGGTGTCTCGTGTCTTGTCGGAATAGGTGTGAAATCAACCACACACAGAGAGCGGGTAAACAACAGACAATCCGTGCACTGTTTTTCTCACACCTCCGGTCAAAGGTGTCGAACAAATCTGCCAAGATAGCTACCACTGGACTTTCCTTGCTATGGTGATATGCGAGGAAAGCATCAATGGCGGCTAAGTCTACCAAGCCGTCAACGTTTGGAAAGAGGACAACCCCAAAAATCAGCAAAGCTAAAACATCCGCAAACGGGCCCTACTTCTCTTGGCTCGCCATATCCCTTTCCTTGCCTTCCAAGTATTTCCGAGGCAGGCCCACTACGCCGTTCCGAATTTGCTTCATGCGATCCAACTCTTTTGCTGAATCTCCAATCACAGCTGCAACCTTGCTCAAGGGAGGAAGAAAGCCGCAGAAAAGATACAGTTTTCTCCCCCCGAGAGGGGATCCTAATATCTCTTCAAACTCTTCAATAGTTGGTACCATTTGGAAGTCCCCAAACGTGAAACACCTCAACGGCTGGTCATAGTATTGGGCGAGGGATACGACAGCTTCCTTAAATACCTCCGCTACGGTCAAATCTAAAATCTTCCCGTAAACTTTGCGGAAGGCTTGCCTTTGGAGGGGTCCCATCAATCGTCCCAATTCCTTGAGGCTAGTGACATCTAGACCTTTAACCTTGACTTGATAAAACCTTTTGCCGTTTTGATTTGTCCCCATCATTTTACCTAAAAAAGGGGTGGATCAAGACTCCGACATGAATGATGCAATGCGTATGCATGAAACGGAAAGAAAACAACACAAAAGGGGTAATTCACACATACGAGACCGCAGAGATCCAATTTTAATGCTACGTTTTGGGCATGACGGCGCCTCAACGTAGCATTAAAAAGGTTACGTATTACTCTAAAGAAACCAAACATCACTAGCAAAACTATAAACTAGTGCTATTTACCAAAAAAATGCATGAGAACGAATGGCACGGAGCGTTTTTGCTCTTTGCCCCTATTTGGGAACCTATAGGACAATATCTAGGGGTCTCTAATAACTACTCCCCAACAATTCATAACTCACACGGCTGTTTTCTAGAGGTATCATCACTCAAGATAATAATATTGTGGCGGTATGGAATATCAGCGACAACACATTATAAAGAGAGAAAGCTCTAGACGAGGTTTCACTATTATCAAGCAAGTCGGAGACCTAGCATGATGATAGATTCACCTCCACTCCTTAAATTCCCATGAACCCGGGTATAGGGCCCCTTTTTTACTCAATCCCGTGGGTGCTTAGAATGCAGTGTAAAGAATGCGAAATAGACAACAGTTATTTACATTTTACACAGTTCAACAAATGCACACACGAAGTTTCACAAATCCACAATTCCTTAAAATAGGCCTAACTCACAAAAAAAGTCCCCAGTGGAGTCGCCAACTGTCGCAACGTGCCCTTCGCGGGCGAGCGAGGGCGAGGCTCACGGGTGCGCTTTCCAAAGGAGGAAAGATGCGCGGAGTCGCCACTAACGTTTATTTGTGGGAAACGTCGGAAAAACCGACGGAAACCGGTCAAAATGAAAATTCTAAGTTCGGGAGTTGTATTTACGTTTGAGGAAGGTATTAGCACCTCTCACGTTTGTCTCAAAGGACAACAATCTATTTTTTAGAATTGTGGAATTGTGTTATCTTAACTTTTATTTTTTTTTATTTTTTGAGGTCGACAAAAGCGGGGCTTTTGCTCCTACGTACCCTCCTTTGGAGAGGAAATCATACCTACGTAGTTCTTTCTTATGCGTGAATCAAGTGATTCTTTTTACTTGAAAGGTGATCATTTTAAGGCGTTGGACCTTAAAAATGATCCATTTTACTTGGTAAGAAACTAAAATGATAAACTTTCAAAATCCCATTTTTGTGGACGAGCTTGACTAGGCGAGTTGATTTTAGCCTTAATTTCACTTTAGTTATTTACTCAATTCAATTAAGAATGAGAAATCCCAAAGAGAAAACGTCCGATTGATCTTTCGCTTTTATTTTACTAAAAGGTATTTTTTGATTATTATATTATTATTTTACCTCTTTTTTTATTTCCAACATGGTTACGGCACGACCGAACGGTCGGAATTCATTTTAACCAAAATTAACGGATGATGCAATTCAAACGATCGGTGGAAATTTATTTTATTTTTAGATTAAGCGAGAAATGACTTAAATAAATGGCTTAAGCACGTCAAAAGGGGGTATAAAAAGTAAATGAAAACGAGAATAAAAATACATGAAACAAAATGTGGACCACCACGGGTACATAGAGTGAATTGAAAAGCTTGGTTTGAGGTACTTACCCGTTGAAGACTGAAGAAAACGAAGAACGAACGATGAATCTTTGAAGAACGGTCGAGAATCTTCACGTAACTACTCACGGAAACGTTACGGAAGCGCCTCGGCTCGAATTTTCTTCACAGAACTAATTTTCCTCAGCAAATTCGAAAGAGAGAGAAGTGTCTAAGGGGCTGAACCCTTTTCTTCTTCACTTCTCCCCCTATTTATAGCAAAATAGGGGAGAAGCTTGCCACCCAGCTCGCCCAGGCGAGCAAGGTTGCTTCCTCCAGAAGCAACAGCCTTCTGGAGGAATCTTCTGGAGGGCCCAAGTGGGCCTGGTTGCTATTTACACCCCCCTGTTTACTAAATGCACCCCCCTTTCTATTTTTTGTAATTCTTTTTCCGTAACGTTAGGAAACTTTACGAATTTCGTAACGATACCTATTTTCCTTCCGCAAGGTTATGAATCCTTACGGATTATGTATTTACTCTTTTTTAGCTTTCGAAGAAGTTACGGAAACTCACGGATTGCGCAAAAACACCTCTTTTCGATTTCCGCCACATTACGGAATTTCACGAATCACGCAAGCCTGCTTCCTTTCGATTTCTGAGACGTCTCGGGACTTCATTTATTTCATGTCATCAAGTAATAATCCCCGGACGAAATTAGGGTATGACAGGTGTCATGAGGCATGTAAAGCATGAAGGACAAACTCAAAGTGTGACTATATGATGTGACAATGGGGTGTAGCAAGCAAATGCTCACCTCCCCCTCTTAAATTTAATTGGATTGGGTTTCTCCCAATTCAATTAAATTTATTTCTCAACACACACATCAAATATTCACTTAATGCACGTGAAATTACAAAACTACCCCTAATACAAAAACTAGTCTAGGTGCCTTAAAATACAAGGGCTGGAAAATCCTACATTTCTAGGGTACCTTACCTACATTATGGAGCCCTAAATACAAGACCCAAAAATAATAAAATCCTAATCTAATATGTACAAAGATAAGTGGACTCATACTTAGCCCATGGGCCCAAAATCTACCTTAAGGCTTATGAGAACCTTAGGGCCTTCTCTTGCATCTCTGGCTCAATCTTCTTGGAGTCTTCTATCCAATGCCCTTAGCGGGTAGGATTGCATCATGTTTTACAAGAACATAACTTTTCAATGAACTATTTGTATGAGTCAAAATATTTTTCAATAATGTCATTTCTCAATGTATTAGAGTCTTAATATAATAAACTGAATATTCATTATTTTTAGTTTTGGATCAAAACCAATTTTCCTAACTTGCTACTCAATTAGGTTGCTTCACTACTTACTCTAAATGACAACAACTACTACAAAAGATATTGGTAATAATAGAAGATATAAGACTAATCTTGAACCTTCAGCTTAACTTTTAAGTGTAGGTCTTGGACATAATATTAAAACATCTACATCACTAAGCGGTCAAGACTCAAGAGCTTTATTCTTCTCAACTAGATTTTACTAATTAAATTTGAATTTTAAAATGAGGCACAATAAGCCTGTGCATTGTCCTCATTTAAATTTTGTTGGATATCCTTGTATTTTATCTATATTAGGTAGCTTTGTTAGTAACCTTGTTCAGAAGGGCAGCAGTGAGTTGTCACTGTCACTGCCCTTCTCTCTCCATCTTGAACTCTATATATATGTCTTTTTTGAAATGAATAAAGGTGTGAGAGAAAGGAGGGAATTTCTGTAACATCCTGGAAACTTCTACCCGGAATTTTTGAAAACGATGTATTTTGAATGATTATATATATATAAGTATTATTCAGTGTATATGCATATATGTTCTTGGTAGAAATAGGAGTAGTGGGGGCAAGAGAAATCCATAACTGGGAGGTTATAGGTTAATTCTTAATTAATTAGTTTAAAAATCATCGTTTTGCGTGCGACTTAGAATTTAACGAAACCAACCTCTGAACCACGCTCGGGGTTTTATTCTGAGCGTTTTGATATATATATTGCTTGCTTTCGAAAACTGGCCCCGACGGACGCAGAGAAACGCGAGGAACTGGAACCAGAGAAACGGCACGCAAACCGAGGCAGGATTTTAGCGTTTCAAAGGTCAGATTTTTCTCACTTTTGTGGCTGAGTGTGGGTCACAGTAAAAAGGGAAAGTGGGCCCTTTTTGCTCCACTCAAATGGGGACATGTGGCAGAGCTTGAATAAAATAATAGAAAAAGAGAAAACCCTTTTATTTTAAAACCAAAAAGCTGTTCTCTCTCCTCACTCAGCCAAAAGAAAGAAATTCAGAAGCCTTTTCTCTCCCTCTCTCAGGTAGCTTTCTCTCTTCTTCATCCACCATTGAAGCTCCAAACAAAGCTTCAACCTTTGGCCATCATTTCTGCCCCAAATCGTGAAAGGAGAGCATTTTCGGGGTCGTGAAGTGCGTGTCTACGAGTGGGACTTCGAAATTTCAGGTTTGGGTGGACTTCTTTCTCCCTTGATTTTCGTGGGTATGGGGTTTTGGGAGATATGATGGGTAGCTTTGTTAGTTTTCTGCTTCATGATAGTTATTTGTGAAGACTCTTGTTGAAAGCTTGTTGAAATTGCCATGTTTGGATGAGTTAAACATACCCATTCTGTTTTAGGGTTTTTATGATGATGCTTGTGATGTTCATGTGCTGAAATTGCTTATGGAAAACTATTAGAGGTGAAGGGTAGAATTAACCTAGGGTTAGAAAGTGAGAATGTGGTGTTGTGAGTGGAAAAAGAGTGAGGCTTTGAGAGTTGGAAGGTTAAATCTGGATTCTGTGGTAAATGGAGGTTAAAGTGAGTTAATCTTAGCTTGAAATGCCATTTAGAACATGTGAGAAAGGTTAGGCTGTGCTAGAGAGAGAAACAAATGACCAAAGTGAACCAAGAGCCATTTTTAGGGCAAAATTGGGTGTTGAGGAGTCAAATTTTGATTCGGTGGAATTTTAGGTGTAAATTCAGTTTGAGCAAGTTTAGATTGATGTTATGGACTTGTGTGAGGTGAGAGTTTGCTTCAAATTTACCTCATTCTAAATTTCACTTCTCAAACCTAGAAAACCCATTGAATGGAGGGGTGTTGGACACCTAGATTCTGTGTTGCTGTGTTTTGAAGTTTGGTTTTGGGTTAGACATGATTGATACATGATTTGGGACTTGTAGGAATTGATTTGGGCAAGATTGGATGAGAGGAAGTGTGATTTTCGAAATCTGCACTTATGCAGAATTTTGCTGTCAAAATAGGTGCAGCAGGATTTTGGCTTTGTGCAGAAAAATGCTTGTGTGTGGTTGGCTGTGGAAAGAGTAGTGCAGAATGAGTTCTGGATGTTTGCTAGTAGATCCCAACGGTCAAAATGTAGGCTTATGTACTATAGACTTCCAGTAAAATTTTGGAGTCGATCCAACGGTTAACGAATTGGATCGAAGGAATTGTTACTGGGGTCTTTAAGTGAGAAAAGCTGTGATTTGGTTGGTGTTTTGGCAGAGTTTTCTGCCTTTGCTCTGTTTTGCTTGGCTGTGATAGCTTGTGCTGTTTGAATGTTGTTTTTCTTGGATGTTGTGGAAGCTTGGGAGGATTGATGGGGACCCGGTGTTGAGAGAAACGAGGATATGGGCTACGTGGGAGTACGTGAGCTCAGTTGGAGGTGGGCAACAGAGGATGGTGGGTTTATGCGCGCATTGTGGACGTGGAAAACTTGTTGTGCACCATCGCCCGACCGCCACCTAGTACCACATGTGATGGGTACCCCATAATCCTACAAGCTTGAGATGAGGAAGTGTTGAAGGGTGAAACTTCCTGCTTTTATTGTTGACCACAGAGTGGTACTTGGAGATATGTCGCGGGGGTCAGGAGACCTTGGGGACGTCAGGTGGGGTGCTATTGCCCAAAACCAAGCTTGACCAATCCCGACCCAACCCGGGCATAGTCGGTCAGTGAGAACCTGTGATGTACCTAAGCAGGCGAGCTCCTGGCAGTCAACAGATAAAAGGAACAAAGACCACAAAGCAAGGAGGCTTGTGGTGGCTGGCCAGCTGTGAAACTTGATTGATATGTGAGATATGGTCTCTGGTAATCGATTACCAAGGGTGGGTAATCGATTACAAGGCTTAAAAATGAAGACAGGAGGCTAAGATGGTCTCTGGTAATCGATTACCACGGGGTGTAATCGATTACCAGGCTTGAAAACGAGGTCAGGAAGCCATGAGGGCTTCTGGTAATCGATTACCAAGGGGGTGTAATCGATTACCAGGCTTAGAAAGGGGACTGGAACATTGTGGAGGCCTCTGGTAATCGATTACCAGCCTGTGTAATCGATTACACAGAGGAATGGGTCACTGGTAATCGATTACCGGGTATGTGTAATCGATTACACAGTGCATTTTTGCATATTTCATGTCCTGAGGCTGTGTAATTCAAGTTTAGCCTCTGGTAATCGATTACCAAGGCTATGTAATCAATTACCAGAGATGAAAAGCCTTAAGATACTCCTTTTAATTGCATATAGTGGTTATGAGACGCATTGTGCGGCGACATAGTTAGATTCTTGTGAAAGAGTCTACCCCTTTCTTTTCTTCCTTGTAGATCGTGATGGCGGCGCAGCTAATCCGTGATCGAGTAGAGATGGAGTGCCTAGAGGGAGTTTGGGAGGCCCTCGAAGGCAACACGAGGTGCTGATTTCGGGGCACCATTCGATTCACGGCTACTTCTTTGGTGCATCCAGATGAACCTGCACGGACGCTTCAGCGCACTGTGGAGTGGATACTACCCACGCCTACACCATATCGTCTAGTGGAGCCCGTCCAAGTGATCGAGGTAACATCATCCGAGGAAGACCCCGAGGAGGATCTGGAGGAGCTACCTCCTGAGCCTGCTGTGGATGCCCTTGACTTTCTAGAGGGTGATGAGGATCCACTTCTTGAGGTGGATTTTCCCGAGGAAGTCATGTCGGCATCTGAGGCAGACTCTACGGAGGATGGTGGTCCGGGGGAGATGGCGATCAGCGGAGGCTCTTCATCCTAGTGGACAGCTCTTTGGATTCGTTTTGTATACTTTTGAGGGTGGGTGTATCTAGGACAGACTGTTGGGTTTACTCTTTTGCTTTTGTATGGGTAGACCTGATGTATAGGCATTTGATGATTGTATACATGTGGCTGAAGCCACCACTATGAACACCTTTGCTCTGGATGACACTATGTATTTTGTAAAACTCCCATATTTTGGACAGCTTTAAATGATGAATGCATTTATGATCGATCTTGTTATTTGAAAAGAAAGCATTAGCAAATTTATTTGTAAAAGAGTTTATCGACCGTATTATATTCTTTTGTTTTCACGTGATGACCTAAAGTAATGGCTGGTACATTCTTCCTTTTGAAAAAGCAAAATAGTTTAGAGATTATGAGCGGTAAGAAAGAAATGACTCTGAATAGAGTTGTGAACTGGCCATTCAGGACTTCATAGTGAGGATTTTCCTTCTAAACCTAGTTATGGTGAAAAGAGAAAGAAATGAGAAAGAAAAAGAAAAAAAAAATTTACCATGGGTTTTGTTATTTAAATTATTACTATTAAACCAGTCATTAATTTAGGGACACCACAATTTCTCCTTTAGTTTCAAGTTGGTACCAGAGTAGGTTCCGA
Source organism: Glycine soja (assembly GCF_004193775.1). NCBI lineage: Eukaryota > Viridiplantae > Streptophyta > Magnoliopsida > Fabales > Fabaceae > Glycine > Glycine soja. The sequence continues at coordinate 28,202,984 of NC_041008.1, read as the reverse complement.
CCGTCGTCCGCCGTCCGCCGGCGGCCGCCGTCATCTCCGGCGGATTTTTCCGACGAGACCAGGGTTCAGATCGCCTCGAAAAGCGCAATCCACCCCTGGAACTTGCGCCGCCGTCGGACGCCCCACGCGCCGCTTCTTCCTCGCGCGTGTTCAGGTGTGTGCAGCTCACACGCCGCCGTGCCGACGTCGGAAGCTGCCCCTTCCGGTCTCGGCAGCTTCGTCGTCGCCTCCTGGGTGCGTTTCAGACCTTACCTCCTTCTTCCGGCAAGCCGTTTGGTCAGCTCTTGTGTGTTTTCCTCTCTTGTGTGTTAGGGTTTGTTGTTTGGCTCTTAAATGGCCTCTTCTAGACCTGTTTTTTCATTCTCCGGGACCCCAACCATCACCACTGCAAAGCTGAACTGGAAAAACTACCCTTCGGGGTCTGCTTCCGTGGAGTTGTGTTTCCTTGGTCAAGGACACCATGATCACTTGGAGAAAACCTCAGATTTTGTTTCAGATGATAAAAAACCTGAATGGGAGAAGCTTGATTATCAACTGTGTGTCGTGTTATGGAAATCAATTGAGCCGGATATCTTGGAAATCCTTCGATCATTTAAATCATGTCGTTCCTTTTGAAAGAAAGCCCAAGAAATCTTTGCCAATGATATCCAAAGTTTGTTTGATGCAACCATGAAAGTTGCAACCCTCAAGCAAACCAATCATGACATGATCACTCATGTGGGTAAGGCTCGAGCTGCCGTGGAAGAACTGAGAAAGTTCCTTGTAGCTGATTCATTAGAAGAAGTGAATAGGAAACTTGACAAGTTCTACATGGTTCTTATTTTGAAAATCTTGCATTCAGACTTTGATCATGTGCGTGATCAAGTACTTGCTGGAGACCAGATTCCATCGATGGATTCCCTCATCACTAGGCTTCTCCGCGTGCCTCATTTATTGAAGGATGAGAATCCTACTGATGGAGTGGAGACGTCAACCATGGTTGTGTCTCGAGGAAAAGGAAGTAGTCGCAACAACAGAGGAGGTCGCAGTGGAAGGGGTGGACGTCCTCATTGCACTTACTGCAAGAGGATGGGTCACACCCAAGAGAATTCTTATTCGTTGCATGGGTTTCCCGACAAGGTCACATAGGTCTCTCGTTCAGAGAAAGCAGAGTCTAGATTTTCTGATGAGGAGTATCAGGAGTATTTGAAGCTTAAATCCGAGAAACCCAACAACCAAGCTCAATCCTCATCTGTACCATGTGTTTCAACAGCCTGTATCTCTCAATCCATTGAAGGTTCTAGTCCTTGGATACTCGACTCAGGTGCCTCTGATCATATTTCTGGTAACAAATCCTCCTTTTCATCCTTCTCTTTTCCAAAAATTCCTCACCACGTTACTGTAGCCAATGGTTCCAAGGTTGTGTCTCAAGGAAATGGTCAAGTTTCATTATTTCCTTCTCTGAAATTGAATTCTGTGTTATTCATTCCTCAGTGTCCCTATAATTTAATTTCATTAAGTCAGTTAACGCGTTCGTTAAATTTTTCAATAACCTTTACAGCTATTTCGTTTGTTATTCAGGAACATGGGACGGGGCGACTGATTGGAGAAGGACATGAATCACGAGGAATTTACTACTTGGAATCCAGTCCACTTGGGGCTTGTTTTGCAATCTCAAAGCCCAAATTTTTGCATGATCGTCTAGGTTACCCAAGTTTACCAAAATTGAAGATGATGGTTCCTAGTCTCAAGAATCTTCGAGTCTTAGATTGTGAGTCTTGTCAACTAGGAAAACATGTCAGGTCGTCATTTCCTCAAACTGTACAAAGATGTAACTCGGCTTTCTCTACCATTCATTCTGACATTTGGGGACCAAGTCGTGTTACATCTTTTGGTTTTCGATATTTTGTAACCTTCATTGATGAATTCTCCATATGTACTTGGGTTTATTTAATGAAAGACAGATCTGAACTTTTGCCTATATTCGTGTCTTTTTATCATGAGATTGAGAATCAATTTGGAAAAACAATTAAAATTTTCAGGAGTGACAATGCTAAAGAATATTTCTCTCATGATCTTTCTTCTTTTTTGTCTTCCAAGGGTATTTTACATCAGTCTACATGTCCTCACACACCACAACAAAATGGCATAGCAGAAAGGAAGAATCGTCATCTTCTTGAAATTGCACGCTCCCTAATGTTAAATTCAAATGTTCCTACACATCATTGGGGAGATGCAGTGCTTACTGCTTGTTTCCTAATCAATAGGCTGCCCTCTTCTTCTCTTGAAAACCAAATCCCCCACTCAATCATCTTCCCTCATGATCCACTATTTCATGTCTCTCCTAAAGTGTTTGGTTGTACTTGTTTTGTCCATGATTTGTCTCCTGGTTTAGACAAACTCTCTGCTAGGTCAGTTAAATGCGTCTTCTTGGGTTATTCTCATCTTCAAAAAGGTTACAAATGTTATTCTCCAACCCTGAGAAGATACTACATGTCTCCAGATGTAACCTTCTTTGAAGACACCCCATTCTTCTCACCTTCCAAAGACCATTCTTCATCTCTTCAGGAAGTTCTCCCTATTCCTTCTCCTTATCCTCTATATGACTCCGACCAAAATGTCATTGTTGGTCCCTCTTCCTCACCGGATTCACCTGGAGTTGTATCTTCACCTTTGATTACAGATCAACCCAGGGCAACGCAGATTGGATTTCCAGTACCTGAAGCTTCTCCCCGTGGTTCTCGTTTTTCTTCAACCAGTCCTCCACTCTTGGCTCCTTCCACCTCTTCTTCTCATTCTGACACACATTGGCCCATTGCCATCAGGAAAGGTATTCGCTCTACTCGTAATCCTCATCCTATTTATAATTTCTTAAGTTACCATCGTTTGTCTCCTTCATATAGTTCCTTTGTTTTCTCATTGGCCTCCATTACTATTCCTTCCACTGTCTGTGAGGAACTTGATCATCCTGGCTGGAGACAGGCTATGGTTGATGAGATGCAGGCTCTTGAAGATAATGGTACTTGGGAGCTTGTTCCTCTTCCTCTTGGTAAGACCACTGTGGGTTGTAGATGGGTCTACACTGTTAAAGTTGGGCCTAATGGTAAGGTTGATCGTTAAGGCTCGCTTGGTGGCTAAGGGTTACACACAGGTATATGGCATTGATTACTGTGACACTTTCTCTCCTATCGCCAAACTCACCATTGTTCGTCTGTTTCTTGCTATGGCTGTTATCCGTCACTGGCCCCTCCATCAGCTTGATATTAAGAATGCCTTTCTCCATGGTGATCTTGAGGAGGATATTTATATGGAGCAACCTCCTGGGTTTGTTGCTCAGGGGGAGTATGGTCTTGTTTGTAAGCTTCACCGATCTCTCTATGGGTTGAAGCAATCTCCTCGCGCTTGGTTTGGTAAATTAAGTCATGTTGTCCGCATGTTTGGACTGAAACGAAGTGAAGCTGATCATTCTGTATTTTATTGTCATACATCCCCTGAAAAATGTGTTTATCTAATTGTCTATGTTGATGATATAGTGATTACGGGGAATGATACTACTAAGATCACCCAGCTAAAAGAGCACTTATTCAGTCATTTTCATACCAAAGATTTGGGTCCTTTGAAGTATTTCCTTGGTATTGAAGTAGCTCAATCAGGAGATGGTGTTGTGATCTCTCAGAGAAAGTATGCTCTTGACATTTTAGAAGAAACAGGTATGCAGAATTGTAGACCTGTTGAAAGTCCTATGGATCCAAACCTGAAGCTCATGGCAGATCAAAGTGAAGTTTATCCTAATCCCGAGAGATATCGGAGGCTTGTGGGAAAACTCATTTACCTTACCATTACCAGACCTGATATCTCCTTTGCTGTGGGAGTGGTTAGCCAGTTTATGCAGAATCCTCATTTGGACCATTGGAATGTTGTCATGCGTATTCTGAGATATGTTAAAAAAGCTCATGGTCAAGGGTTATTGTATGAAGACAAGGGTAATACACAACTATCGGGATATTGTGATGCGGATTAGGCTGGTTGTCCCATGGATAGAAGGTCTACATCAGGCTATTGTGTCTTCATTGGAGGAAATCTTATTTCTTGGAAAAGCAAGAAACAGACAGTTATCGCTCGATCCAATGCAGAAGCTGAATATCGATCTATGGCTATGGTTACTTGTGAGCTCATGTGGATTAAACAGTTTCTGCAGGAATTGAGGTTTTGTGAAGAGCTACCAATGAAGTTGTATTGTGATAATCAGGTTGCTCTTCATATTGCCTCAAATCCAGTTTTTCATGAAAGGACTAAGCACATAGAGATTGATTGTCATTTCATTCGAGAGAAGCTTCTGTCCAAGGAGATTGTCACTGAGTTCATTGGTTCTAATGATCAGCCAGCAGATATTTTGACTAAGTCCTTAAGAGGACCTAAAATTCAGATTGTATGTTCCAAGCTTGGTGCATATGATTTATATGCTCCAGCTTGAGGGGGAGTGTTGGATATCCTTGTATTTTATCTATATTAGGTAGCTTTGTTAGTAAGCTTGTTCAGAAGGGCAGCAGTGAGTTGTCACTGTCACTGCCCTTCTCTCTCCATCTTGTACTCTATATATATGTCTTTTTTGAAATGAATAAAGGTGTGAGAGAAAGGAGGGAATTTCTCCTTCAGTTTCAAGTAATTTTAATATGCACTCCAATGATGGCTTTCAGGGGAGAGTTGATCCTTGACAGGCAATATATTCAACTGGGAAAGCAAATTAAATTATAAAAATATATGTATTTTTCATCAGTATATTGAAGACTGCAATGGGTGAAAATTTTGAACAAATTCTAGACTGCAATGGGTGAAAATTTTGAACAAATTCTATCATCTCTGTCTATATACTCTCTCAAGTTTTGTTTGTGATCTCTTTCATTTGTATCTTCTCAGAAGGCCCTAGTCTCTATTTTATCAAATCTCAAACACTATTTTTGGCTGCTTACATACAATAATTTGTGTCTTTGCTTCTAACTACTTAGGCATTTCTCAGTTTCTTTTATTGTCTGTATTATGCAAATCACATCATATGTGTTTCTAACTATTTCTTTGTTTCTTTGTGAGGTAGATAACTAGATAGCATTTTTGCACAACCACTATATATGGTAGCTTTAAGTTGACACGGGATTAAGTTTTTATTTGCCAGAAAATGTTTTTATTATGTTCATTGTTCTAGATATAATTCATTAAATTCCTTTTGTTTGTGTTCTGTAGGTCCTTTTAGTATATTTTACATTTTTTAACAAGGTTTCCAAGCCTCTGCCATTTGCAGCTTCACCATCCATTACATGTCTATGAGCCCACCACTTATCATTGACAATACTGATTGGTATCTTGGCAACATTCAATTTCACATACTTTAGAATGTAGACACAAAATGGAATCAATAACTCAATCACAATCAAACAACCCGAAGCTAGAAACTAGGTTATAAGTTAAACAAACTCTCCCTAAAAACATGAACAATTAACTTTCCCCTCATGTTCTAAACTAGTACTAGTGTTTTCACTTAAAAACATCAATCGTATTGCTCAGCTACACATACAACCATTAAAGCAAAGCCAAGTTGAGAACTGAAAAGGCACTAGTTTGGGTGGATCTTCCTTAGAATCTTGTGCACAAACATATCTCTGGCCCTTATACCAAACCAATTGAGATGCTTTCGGATCACCTTAATCCGGAAGATGCTTACAGACCAACTTGATCCGGAAGTTTCTTCAGCAACTTACGGATCAAGTTGATCCGTAAGCATCTTCTGGATCAACTTCATCCGTAAGATGCTTACGGATCAACTTGATCCAGAAATTTTTTTAACACCTTACGGATCAAGTTGATCCGTAAGCATCTTCTGGATTAACTTCATCCATAAGAAGCTTACGGATCAACTTGATCTGTAAGGTGTTAAAAAAATTTTCGGATCAAGTTAATCCGTAAGCATCTTCCGGATTAAGGTGATCCGGAAAATGCTTACGAATCAACTTGATTTGTAAGCATTTTCAACACCTTACGAATCAACTTGATCCGTAACACACACCTTTGTTATAGATCAACAATCTACCATATCAGATCATCCTAACTCCGGCACAATGGTGGAAACGACATGGTTACGGCGCTTACCTCGACGGTGGACGGTGACGAAGCTCCCTCGACGGTGGACGATGGCGTTGCTCTTCACGGAAACCTCCTCAATGCACCTCACAACCTCTTCACGGCAAGCTCCTCTTCACGACAACAATGGTGGCTGAAGAAGAAGAACCTTTTCACCGGTGAGGTGAGCAAGAACAATACGAAAATGGCTAAAGTGAGGAAGAAGAAGAAGGAAACGGTCTGAGGAAGAAGAGAAGAAAATGCTATCAGGAAGAATAAACCGAAACGCAACGGGAGAGAGTCTTGCATTCTTTTTTAAAAAAAAATAAGTCAGGGATATTATGGGCTTTTCACTTCAAGTGCTGGGTGTACCAACAAAAATGCTAGGTGCACCTAGCAACAGTCTAAATTTCAATAAGCAACAAACGAACACACAACATAACCTCATTAGTTTTATAATAAAAAAAAAAAATTCAAACAATTTTACCATACATGATATATGATTAATTTTAACATTTATAATTTTTAAACATTTTCGAACTTATCTAACGTGATATATCAATATAGACGCAATCTATCATATATGCTAATCATGCTAACTATCACTCTTAAGGTAGCTTTGAAATAGTTAATAAATAAATAATTTACTAATAAATCATGATAGAAATGTATTGATAGCATTAAATATTATATTTTTCAATAAAAACTGCCAATTCCTTAATTGTTGCCGTAAAACATTATCATTAGGGCAAAGGTTAACAAAACTAATATGATAATAGACTTTTGAGTATTGCATCATATTTAACTATTTTTTTTTCATTTAAATTATGAATAAACAAAAGAATATATATTTTTATTCAATGCGGTGATTTTTAAAAAGAAAAACAACTACATACATTATCAACTTTTAAAGAATAAAATACGTTTTATCTATAAGGATAAAGATTTTCTTCTACACATTTAAAATGAGGAAACTGTTTCACGATTCACCCCCTTGAACTCATCACGGTTGCAAAATCCTGAGTAAAAGAAGTGCCCGTTCCCAGTGTGGTCTGTTTGCTAGAACACTTCTTTTTAAGACCTGCACTGCTCCAGCAGCCACAAGTGCTGAATGGTTCTCACTGTCCATACTCAGATTATACAGTATTGCCAAGCTTGCTTCCACAGCCCTATCACTGCCTTCTTCTATCAAATTCACCAATGAATATATTGCTTCATCAGAAATAATAGCTTCTGTGTAATCTACCACTCCTTCAGATATTATTCTATTAAGTTCAACAACAGCTGTTTCCTGTGCTTCTGGGGAGAATGATGTTTTGATCTGTTCCAGAAGTCTTGGGATTGTCTCGTAGAGAGTAACTTCCACATTGATTGGATAGAGGCTCGTGATGGAGCCAGAGAGAGAACTTAGTTTAACTAGGCAAGTAGCTACCCACTTTTTATTGTGGAGGGGAATGCAGGACCTGAGGATTCCCCGAAGCAAATCAATGAATTGCGAGGAGTTTATTTTGTGGCGGAACTGCTCATGATCGAGTAGTCTTGTTAATAACCGGGATGCTGCAGCTATTGCAAGACCAGCTTCTTCAAATTCAATTGCATATGCTTCAGAAAACTGATCTTCTACGTCAGATTCCATGTCCGCTGCATAGACAACAAATTATGAGAAATATTTTTTTGATCTACAGTGAGGGTTTTTGAAAAATAATTAGTATTAGAGATCAACATTATATGTTTGCATGGACCTAGAATAACATGTGTCAAGCTGAATGCATACGATATATACATTATACACACCGTCTTGATGGGAAGTCTTGAGATATCGAGGAAATATAGTGGATATACAACTAAGGTGTATTAACCACTTATGTAATGTAATTAGGGGAAATAAAATACGCTATCTTTCCCTTGAGTTATACTGATTCTAGTCTTTAAATTTATGAGATTGATTTTCAGCCTTATATAATTTATAAGTAAGGTATTTTCTTATGGAATAAACACATCATTCTCTAGTCTCATCTATTAACGACAAAATTTCATGGCAAACGGAATTAGGATTTGTATGCCTACAAGGGAAAAAAATACAAACTAAAGAAATAAATGATGACAAATAGCCTATATAAGCACCTAACTGAGTATCCAAATCCAACAAGACTTATTCAACAACAATGGCCTAATCCCGGTAGGTGAGGATCTAAAAGGACTTGTTCCATCTTTTAAGATTGGATCATGATAGACCATATATTTTTTTGGTTTCTCAGTTATTCTCTTTTGGAGACAATTATTTCAAGATCCAGTAGGCACTAAATGTAACCACCTCTCCTAATGGGGATTCAAACCTTGATTTACCATATCACTGTAGGAGACTAGTTGCTTCGCCGGGAGGTGGAGACTCAGGGGGTGTGGTCGCTTTGGAGATAGGAGGGCACGACAACCGCCAATGAAGGCTTGCAGCAGCTCGTGGTACTGTTCACGTGAGAACGAAGAGATGCTGCAGTGATAAAGGAACCAAAATTGTTTGGCACGTAGAAGGGCAGCAGAACAGAAAGGTCCACCAGGGACAGTAGGTCCTCAGTGGAGAACGACTTTCGTTATTCTTCTGTCAAGAATAATCTGCTCTAATACCGTGCAAGAATTATTTACTGTTATGTGTTGTTCAGACCACACGAAATACTCTTATTTAAAATGAATGAGATTTACAAAATAAAAAAAATAAAATAATGAGTAATAATGAAAATAATCTCATACTAAATTGTTGTAATTAAAACATATTAAATCATATATTTCACATGTTCTAATGAGTGTCACACCAAGATCAGTTGGTTTAAACCACCCTCTTCCTTAGTTATGTAAGAACAGTTAACCAACTTTTGGATACGTAAATGCCTAGTGGAATCAGCGTCTATACCGCAAGTGACCACATAGCAAATTGCTTTCTTCCAGAGGTAGCTGGTTTGCTACTAATTATAACTCTAAACCTGTAAGCGTGAACTCGTAATCCTCATTCTAACAATTGATATATTCTATAGACATTAATGAAGACAAAGGGTCATAAGGAGCACAAATTTCCAAATAGTTGTCTTGATCAGACAAACATTTAGGAAATGTTTGGAAAACAAAGAAAAACCCATATATATGAACATATATCCAAGAATTTTTATCTCACATCTCTAACCACAGTGTGTCTTGTAGAAAATTTAAAGCCAGCAATATCAATATCAACATTGAATTCTTCACATTTAGGAGACTTGGACAGACACCAAAAAATGGCAAATAGATGAAAAGAATATGTACTTATAACATGAAAAGAATATGTACTTATAACATGAAAAGAATTCTTCACATTTTGATATACATCCACATGAAAAAATCAAAAACATGCCAAATAGATGAAAAGAATATGTACTTATAACAGAGCACACGTTACAGAGCAGAAATTGTTTACCTGAAATTTTCAAAATTTTTTGCTGAAAAGCTGAATTCAGACCAGATTCAATATCCAGAAATATAATTGGGGCCAGAGTTGGGTCAGTCAATGCCACAAACTCAAGCACAGTAGCAGCTTTTTCTTGTAAACTGGGAGGAGAGGACTTCATAATCTCAACCAGGTGTGCAATGAAAACAGAATCCAGTATATCATTCCTGAAAGGTTTACCAAATAAAAAATCAATGCAAACTATCACTGTATACTGCACTTATGACATGTTGATTGATCAAACAAAATGAAAATCAATATTGGAACTCGATAATTGAACTTCAACAAATCCAGGACCCTTGAAGGAAGTCTGGTTCATGCCCCTTTAGCTAACCTTGTGTACGTTTTTGATACAGCTTGTTCAGTGCTACTAAACCCGGTTGAAACACAGTCACCTTTTGTTCCACCAAATGCCTTTTCAGATCCATTAACTGGTCCATCATAAAACTGAAAAGAATCAATGTACTTGACAATCAACAGAAAAAAACTCAGCTCTAAATTTTCTACAAGATGTGCAATACAAACCTTTAATTGCATCACTTTACTGGGGTCTAATATCCGAGCAAGTATGTTCAAAGACTGTAGAGGCACATCATACCATCAGCAAAACCTTGATCAGTTTTTATCCTTCTATTCTAGAACATTGCCAGAATTAACACACAAGAAATACTAATACCTTTTCCAAAATAGTTCCAGCTATCTCTGAGCATTTCAAAATACTAACTAAAGGACCTAAAACCCCCTCAGCTTCAATAACCCGGCAAACAATATTGCTGCATCAAGAAAATCACATGGTAATGATTACAATTTATAAAGTATGATCACACAATCTTTAAAATATTTAAAAAATTCATATTATAATTTATAACAACCAAGTCTTATCCCACTCAAAGTCATGTTTTTCTCTTTTTCCAAAACATTATTTGTATGATGTAACATTAGGCTTCCTCTATTTTCTTCTTTTCCATATATTTTTCTATATGCTATCACAGAAAATACATATTTACCATGGTCTATCTTCCACCTTCTAGGTGATACCTTCTTATACACTAAAATTCAATATTTGACTACACAATTTCAATCTATAATAGATGATACTTTTTCACTACAAAAATCATATCCTGAATATCTTCATTTACAGTGGAAGATAGTCTTTAAAGCCTTTTTAGCAATAAGTTTCCAAAATATCCTCTAATTTTAAATAGCAATGAACCGATTTATATTTTGGAAAAGTGGAAGTTCTCCTCAGTATCAAGAATACAAATTTAATGCTGCAATTATAAAACTATGAACTATATTTTGATGATTTCAGATTACCTAACGGACAGCCTTTCCAAGGCTTGTGTGGCTGCCAACTGGACTGAATTATCATCACAATTTAAAAGCCTTACTAAATGCTTTATTGCTCCAGCTTCCCTGAATGCTATACGCATATGTTCATTGATACATGCAGTAGCAATTGACTCTGCAGCCTTAATTATTGCAAACCTATCTTCAAGTTCTAGTATCAGTACTAAACGAGCAACACCATCCATCCAAGGTAAAAGTGTAAACCTCTGATCATTTGAGCATTCAGAATGAGGCATAGTCTTTTGTTCCATTTCTAAAGCCCCAACACGAGCAAGGAATTGCTGTTGTGTTCGTCCAACAATTGCATTGACTTTTGCTTCCTCTAAGTTAGCATTCTTGTCATCAATATTTAATCCAAGAAGTAATTCCGAAGCACCATATCTGGATGGCTGTCTAGAAGTCCTTTCAATTTCTGTACCATCAGGTAACATGGGCCACAAATGTATGCCTGGGGTGAATGACTTAAAGGCTGCAGCATCAATTAATGGCACAGGGACCAGACCTTCCTCAATAACAAGAATGCTATAATACTTGTCCTTAACAAGTTCCAGCAATGCATTCCTTGTGACCTTCCTAAGAACGTTAGATCCTTCCAAATTAGATGTCAAGAACTTTGCCTGAAGTAAGATTAAAGATAGTCACATTCTAGACTGGTGTGAACATCAAGAGAAAGGACCTTTGCTAAGTACAATGGAAATTAAAATATCAGTAAGTTTCAGAATGTCATTCCTTCTAATTCTTCCTTCTCTTTCCATTAAACTTTTACTGGAAGGCATTAATTCCATTGTTTATGTTGCAATTCAGAGATTAGATGAAAAAGGCAAAAGAAAAATATGCTTACTATTGAGAAAATAAATAATTGTAATTATTTAGTGTTCACAAAAATTTTGAACAACTGTCTTTTTTTATCTCTGACACATTTACTCAATAACTTCCACAAACACAAATCCTCTGTTTATAGGCCCAAAAATTCTTCCACAAAATAGTCCAAATGCTATGCAACTTGTGTCTTTCTTCAAAAAATACACTGTCATGGAATGGGACTCCTCACCACTACTTCAAAGAGACTTTGATGCCAATTTCCAAGAACTATATCATCCTATAAAAGCTTAGTGCAAACCTAGGAATGATTGATTGTTTATCCCTTGCAGAATTTAACTTAACAAGAATTAAATTACAAACATAGACAGTCGAGATCCAGACTGACATGGAATGAAACTCCTAACCACTTGGCCAAAAGAGGCTACGATGTCAAGAGCTATATCATCCAAAATTTTAGTGTTTTATTTGCAAACCCAGGAATGGTTGTTTATCTCTAGCAGAATTTATCTTAACATGAATTAAATTACATACAGCTCATAGATAAGCATGAAAACCAGTACGGCATGCACAAGTTATTTTCTATTGAAAAAGTAAAACCACCTTCCAATTACTATACTCAAAGGAAGCCTCACCAATTTTGGTATAACACCTGCTTCAACCATGATGTTGTGGTTAACACGGCTCGATGCTAAATTTGCCAAAATGCCCCCTGAAGCCTCCTTTACTTTTATATCCTCATCGTCAAGGTACCTAATAGCTAATGGCAGAATCTCAGTCTTTGAAATTTTAATGCAGAGCTTCTCATCAACAGATAAATTCCACAGTGTACTCAAACTCTGCTCCTTTACCTGCAAAAAAAAGTTCCAGATATTCTCCTTTTTTAACACCTAAGAAATATGTGCACATGAACCGAAGCTGCATACCAATTCCCATACCTCAGATGCCAAGGAAGATTGCCTCAGCAATCTGTTTAACTCTTCTATTGCTCCACTATCAGCTACAGAATTTCTATATAGATTGACTGAAGATAGTGATCGCAGAAGACCCGCAGCTGCCTCACATGCTGAATTAGACTCTGATCGTAGGAGGTTCACAACAAGATTAATACAACCAGGAAACTGCATTAAAGTGTCTATACACTTCTTTCCACCAAGCGAATATTTCCAGAGAGCAACTATAGCTTGTTCTCTATCCAGAGGATCACGATCAATGCCTAACATACGAACGAACAAAGCCACATAACCATCACTGAGGCCAGAAGATGTACTCGTTACAGCATCAATGCCCTGAAAGCAAAATTCAACCATTCAACGTCACTTTAAATGAGTTGCTGTCTAATTCAAACACATACACACAGCCAAGGCCTAAATAGGTTATCAGAAAACCTATCACTGTGGCTGTCTAAATTCTGGGTCCCGCTGTATGGTCACACACACAAAGCATAACATCTCAGACAAATATCCACTTATCAAATATCCAGAACTATCAAACTAAGCTATAATTTGAAAATATGTGCATGTTCTGAAATCTCTTTTTTTTTAAGAAATATTTTTTTTTTGGTTTAGATATGTTTAGTCCATACGAATACGGCACATTTTAGTGTTTATTCCATCAGAAAAAAAGTTTTATTAGACCAAACCATTTTCAAAACTTTCAAAATTTATAAGACCAAACCAACAAAAAAGTTGAAGGACTAAAACCAAAATTAGACATATTTACAAGGATTAATAACCATTTTAAACCTAATTCTTCCTCCTTTCTCAAAAAAGATTCCCAAACACACTATAAAGAAGAATGAGAGCTTCTTCCATCCTAAACCTATTGATTCGTTTACAACCTAAAACAATTTCAAATAGTAACCAACCATAGCAATAGCATACGTTAGAAAACAATCAAACTTCCCAATAAACACCACAAAAACGGTTATATAACAAAATTAATTTTTTTAAAGATAAAAGTAACGAAAAGGGACGTAAAGATAAACAGCGTTTGTAACTGTAACGTACCAGGGGAGAGGTGGCGTCGACGGCGCCGTCACGGGCATTACCATTGGCCCTTGCAACGAAAGCGAGTTTGGAGTTGGATTTGGGAAAGAGTGCGACTCTGTTTCTCGGGTGAGTTTCTGCGACGACGACGGTGATGGGTGGGACGAAATGCGAAGTGTTGAGCTTCGTGGGCGTTAGGATGGTGGAGGCCAACATGATTTGGCCGGAATGGATAACAGTAATCCAGTGCCAGAACGGAAGTGAAGAGAGAAGTGATAGTAATATACAGTTGCAGTGGAAAGGAAACTCACTTTGGGAAAACAAGATAGATCTTTTTCATGGATTCTACGGTGAGAAACTTAAGAATGTTGCCCACCATGGGATAGGATTTTTAGCCGTAAGATATAAATAACGATTTTACAATTAACAAGATAGATCTTTTCTGGATTTATGTGTATATTGCAATATTCTTTAAAAAGTGAGTTGGTTGTTTAGAATAAAAAAAATTGAGAAAAAAATATTTAAATTAGAATAGTGAGTAAAGGTGTGTGGAATAGGCTAATCTTTTGAAAATTTTCTTTCAATTCATTCAACTGTATATGAATAAGGGATAAGAATATTCATGAATCGATTCAATGCAATTAAAAATAATAAAATCGATAATGAATAGATCAAAAATTTGAAAAACTAAATTTTTTTATTGGATTGAATCCAATTTCCGATAAAATGTTCAAAACCGATCCATAAATATAGTTATATAATGATATATAAATAAAACTTAATTTAATATTTTAAATTAATTTTTATTATATATCTTATCATTTATTTAATATTTTCTATAAAAAAATATAAGTATAATTAAAATAAAAAATTGATCCAATCCAAACTGCATTGAATTAAATTAAATTGGATTAAAGTTTTGAACAAAATGGATTGAAAGATAAATTAAAAAAAATGAAATGATCCAATCCAATCCACTAACACTTCTAATAAGAGATCTTATTCACCAAATGTTCTTGGACACTAATTAAGAAATTAAAAAAATGAAAATAATATTAATATATAGAGTGTATTCAAAAATTATAAAAAAAAACATATTTTTTTAACTAAAAATATATATTTTTAATATAAAAAAAAACTCTTTCAACTTTTTTAACCATTAGCATTCGTCAATATATAAATATCAGAATTTTTACAATTGTACCTCTAATTCGAATATAAGGGGGAAAAAAGTTAATTTACACTTGGTAAGAAAATTAATTAGTACTAGTATCATTTAATTAGACTAATTTTCTTTAAAAAAATAAACATTTTTTTCTCAAATTACGCTTTCTTAGAACTTAAAATTCTAACTAAATAGAAGACAATATGGCAACAATCTCATTAAACAAGGTACTTTATAAAAATGTAAAATATAAGGGAGTCTAGTTTTAAAAATAATTAAATACTGTTTTAATAAAAGATACTTTATAAAAATTAATAAAATTTAAATATATAATTTAACAGTATAATTTTTTAAATTGAATACTTTCAATAAAATATTTTGTATTTTTTAGTTAAAAATTATAATTCCTTGATTAAGTTGTTTTTATAATATATATATATATATATATATATATATATATATATAAAATTAAATTTTCCTTATTATATATAATGGCTTTTATTTTACTTTAAAAAATATTAACTCAATACAACATTAATAGGTTATGTAAAAAGATTATTTTATATCACATAGGAAGTAAAATAAAATGAAATTGTATTTTAGTCCATTTAAATTCATAGTTAAAAAATACATTTATTAATTGTTTACATATAAGATGTAGGATGATCACTTTCTATCGAATGAACGGACACTCTAGTCTCTGAAATTGGAAGACGTTGTCATGTTATTTCTTGAATCAAATGAAATAAAAACAAAAGTTCTTGAAAGTGCAAATTGACATTCACATTAGTCCAAAATTAAGAAAAAAAACGTGAGATTTAAGTAATAATAGCAACACATGATTAGTAAATAGAATGACAATAAGACTTATTTGACATTTCATAAATTTATTGATATTTTGATAATTTGAGGAGATAGACGCGCTTTTGGATATTAAATCACTGAATAAAGATTCTTAAAAATATATCAATGAATTTTTTTAATACCTGGCTATAAGACCTTGTTTTCCAACTTTCATAATGTTAGACAAGTGGTCTCAGATATCTTAAGAAGGGGGGGTTGAATTAAGATATTTCAAACTACTTCCCCAAGTAAAAATCTATTTCACTTTTTATTCAAGTTATAAATTCCCTTAACAATGAACTTCTTAAATATTGATTCAAATAAAACAATTTGAATATGAATATAAAGCAATAATAAATAAAGGAGTTTAAGGGAAGAGAAAGTGCAAATTCAGATTTATACTGGTTCGGCCACACCCTTGTGTCTACGTCCAGTCCCCAAGCAACCCGCTTGAGAGTTCCACTATCTTGTAAATTCATTTTACAAGTTCTAAACACACAAGGACAATCCTTCCTTTGTGTTTAGAATTCTTTTACAACAAGAGACTCTCGGTCTCTTAATCCCTTAGAGAATTAGAAGGAGAAGAAGAATGAATCTCTCTTGAAAGAGATAGATTTTACAGATTGAGCACTCAGATAATTCCTTAATGAATTGCAATTGAATTGGCCAAGGAATTCTTAAGAGGATAAAATGATTTTGCTCTTTTAGAGAATAAACACTTGTTGTTCTGAAAAACTCTGAGCAAATTCGTGTTATAAATCACATATATATAGACCATTGGTGGTCATGAAAAAGCCTTTTGAGAAGTTGTGACTCTTAGAATTATTTTTCTGAAAGTCTTGTCTGGTAATCGATTACAGGATTTGTGTAATCGATTACAGCTTTTAAAATTTGAATTAAAACGTTTATTAACTGCTGGTAATCGATTACCAAAATTGTGTAATCGATTACACAGTCTAAAATTTGAATTCAAATTTTTAGTAGCTGTTGTAAAGCATATTTGACCACTGGTAATCGATTACATCCTTTGGTAATCGATTACCAGAGAGTAAATCCTTTGAAAAACACTTTTTAATTTAAATTACTTGGCCAAACCTTTTGCTAATTCAATTAGGAATTCCCTTCCTAATATACTAGTGATCATCTTGATGTTGTGACTTGTATTCAAACTTGAAAAGCCCATTTGTATCAATTGCATCATATCATCATGATCATCATCAAAACACCAAAGGCATTTGCATCTACAATCTCCCCCTTTTTGATGATGACAATACAAGTCCTGAAATCAAGATTGAAGAGCAAGCAACAAACAACTGTATATATATAAAATTTACGTTTACTCCCCCTATGTTTAGGAATTTATGATCACTTGAGATCACTTGATTTCAAAGTTTGTTAAGCTTTTCTACACCCCATTTTTCTCCCCCTTTGGCAACATCAAAAAACCAAAGTTCTTGGGAAGTAAACCAGAGATAATAATGGAGTAGAAACAGATGAACATCAAAGTGTAAGGCATAAGCAACCAAACTCACAAATGAGAAAAAACCAAACCATAATCCAAATAATAAAAAAACAAACCACAGAGTATCAAAGCATAAAAGTCTGAAATCCAAATTCTACAAGATAAATAAAGTACTTAACATAATAATCTAAATTCTAAGAAACTAAATAGCCAAAATACACGGCTTATAAGAGACATATAATTAGAAACTAAATTCTAAGAAGGTGGAGGTGGTGGTGGAAGATCGAAACTCTGACGAATGTAACCTACATCCTCTTCAAGCTGTGTGAGGCGAATGCCCATGTCGGCAAAGCGTGTATCTAATGAGTCGAAATGGTCACCAACATAAGAACGAAGACCCCGTAATTCGGAGAGGACTTCATTCATGAGTGCTGAATCATCGCGCTGAGGAGGAGGTGAAGGAGTACGTTCATCTTGAGGAGGGAGTGCATCCTTCTTCAGCCATTGACCATTCCGATCTTTACGGTACCCAAAGGAAGTCACTACACCAGCACCAATTGCAAAGGAACGCTTGACTTGAACAAATGGTTCATCATCAAGCGGAATTTGAAAATGACGCAGAAACAGAGTAATCAAATGTGGATAAGGGAGAGGTGCATTGGCCCGTAATGCCTTATGCATTCGATACCGAACCAAATGGGCCCAGTCAATCTAACGACCGGTAAGAAAAGCCCACATAAGAATAAAATCCTCCTCAGAGGCTTGTGCTAAATTTGAAGACCGAGGAAGCAAAATTCTAACAATTATATAGTGCATGATGCGATTATCAAATGTTAATGACCCGGCCAACAATCTACCGATCATTTCAGCTTGATCATTGCAGACCATACGACGAGCATCATGACTCGAATAATCAAATTTCCAGTCATCAACAATAGTGCCCTCAAAAGGTGCACCTTGACTGGGTAAATTAGTTAAAGAAAAGAACAATGACTGATCAATGACCATAGGAATACCATGCACCTCAGAAATAATAATGCCATCCTGAATTTTTAAATTGCAGTAGAAGACCTTTACAAGTTCAGGATAATATGGCAATTTTAATGACATGAAATCAACAAGGCCAGAATTTTGAAACACTTGATAGCAATCAAACGTTTCATCATTAAAGAATTCTACGTCTAGGTACTTAGGGTCTAAGATGATTCTAGAAGAAAACTGAGAAAGGTACCGTAGACGCTGATCATCGGATGAAACAATGTGGATGATCTTGGAGATGAAAAAGAGGGATGAATAGGTGCTGTGGGTGCTCCGGATGGTCCGTGGCGACGATGGGCAGCAGCAGCGATGGTGGAGGATGATCCCTTTCTCTTCTTTGATGGTTCTGCCATTTTGATGAAGTTTCAGTGGATTTCAATCGGTGGAAGTGAAAGAGGAGTGAAAAAGAGGAAGATTGGGCTTTACGGGACACGATTTGGTGAAGATTTGAGTAAGATACGAAGTTTGGAAGATTTAGGTATGGAGGAGACGTGAGGGGAGGCTGTGGCTACGCAACAATTCTGATTTCGTGAGTATTTATAGACGAGGACGAGTTGTAATCGATTACAGGGATTGGTAATCGATTACATGAGCAATAAGCCTTCTGGTAATCGATTACAGGATGTTGTAATCGATTACAGGCTGCCTGTTCATGTGTAATCGATTACACTGGATGGTAATCGATTACCAGAGCCTATCCTAGGTTAGTTTCTTAAGAGAGTATCTATGTTTATGCTAAAACACATCCAATATGATTAATTATCACTACTAATGCACTTAATTCAATCATTCAACTATTAAATACAAAGGAAATTATAAATTCTATCATAATAACAAGAATTTAAACAAGATCAATCAAAATAATCTATAAACAATTAATCATAAGAGTAAATTAATCAATCAATCCTTATTTTTCTAAATTACTAACATCTAAAAGGCCTAATTCTCTTCTAATAGAGAAGAATACTTCCTTAGGGAGAGGTTTTGTTAAAATATCAGCGAGTTGATTCTTAGTATCAACAAACTCTAATACACAGTCTCCCTTTAGGACATGATCTCTAAGAAAATGGTGTCTAATCTCTATATGTTTAGTTCTAGAGTGTTGAACTGGGTTTTTGGATAGATTTATGGTACTAGTATTATCACACCTAATAGGTATGCGATCAAGAAGGATGCCATAGTCAGATAATTGTTGCTTCATCCATAAAATCTGTGCACAACAACTTCCGGCAGAGATATACTCCGCTTCAGTAGTGGATAAAGCAACACTGTTTTGTTTCTTACTATGCCATGAGACAAGAGCCGATCCAATGAATTGACAAGTTCCACTTGTGCTCTTTCTATCAGTTTTAGATCCGGCAAAATCAGAATCAGAATATCCTATTAAATTACATGTTGAATTCTTAGGATACCATAATCCTAAATTGATTGTACCTAATAGATATCTCATGATTCTCTTTACTGCACTCAAATGTGATTGTTTGGGGTTGGATTGAAACCTAGCACACATGCATACACTAAACATAATATCAGGTCTACTAGCAGATAAATAGAGAAGAGATCCGATCATTACTCGATATTGTTTTATGTCTATAGACTGACCGGATTCATCTTTATCTAAGTAACAGCTAGTGCTCATTGGTGTAGACATGTGTTTTGAACTTTCCATCCCAAATCTTTTGATCAATTCCTTGCAGTACTTGGATTGATTGATGAATATACCTTCTTGAGTTTGCTTGATTTGTAATCCTAGAAAGTACTTTAGTTCTCCCATCATTGACATTTCAAATTCACTTTGCATATCAAGGGAAAACTCCTTGCACAATGAATCATTAGTGGATCCAAAAATTATATCATCAACATATATTTGAACCAACAAAATATCATTATGCTTTCTCTTTATGAACAATGTGGTATCCACTTTACCTCTAGAGAATTCTTTTTCTAGAAGAAAATTGCTTAAGTGTTCATACCACGCCCTAGGGGCTTGTTTCAAACCATAAAGAACCTTTTGTAATTTATAAACATGATTTGGTTTATCCGGAATTTCAAAACTAGGGGGTTGTTCAACATATACCTCTTCTTGAATTAAGCCATTTAGAAAAGCACTCTTAACATCCATTTGATAAAGTTTAAAATCCATTATGGATGCATATGCTAAGAGCATTCTAATGGCTTCTAATCTTGCAACAGGAGCATATGTTTCTTCATAGTCTATTCCTTCTTCTTGATTATACCCTTTTGCTACTAACCTGGCTTTATTTCTAATAATTATACCATGTTCATCTAATTTATTTCTAAAAACCCATTTTGTTCCTATGACAGGATAATTTTCAGGTTTTTCTACTAATTTCCACACATTGTTTCTTTCAAATTGATTCAGTTCTTCTTGCATGGCAATGATCCAGTTATCATCTATTATGGCTTCTTTTATATTTTTAGGTTCAATCATAGATACAAAAGCCATATTATTGCACAAATCTTTAAGAGAATGTCTAGTTGTTACCCCTTTTGAGATATCACCAATAATATTGTCGAGGGGATGATCTCTTGAAGCTTTCCATTCTCTTGGAAGTTCATCATTGGATTTGACTTCTTCTAGAGGATCTTCATTGTTTCCTTTATCATTTCCTTTGGAATCTTGTTCATGAATATTCATATGTTCTAAAGAATCTGCAATATCATCTAGCATATTCTTTCTTGACAAGATAGCATTAGATTCATCAAAGGTAACATGAATGGATTCCTCGATATTCATAGTTCTTTTATTATATATCCTATATGCTTTGCTTTGTAATGAATATCCAAGAAAAATACCTTCATCAGATTTTGCATCGAATTTTCCTAGATTATCTTCACCATTATTGAGCACAAAGCATTTGCAACCAAAAACATGTAGATGAGAAATATTAGGTTTTCTACCATTATATAACTCGTATGGGGTTTTCTTTAAAATGGGTCTTATTAAGGCCCTATTCATGATGTAACATGCAGTATTGACCGCTTCAGCCCAAAAATACTTTGGAAGAGAAGTATCATTTAATAAAGTTTTAGCAATTTCTTCCAATGACCTATTTTTCCTCTCAACAACTCCATTTTGTTGAGGGGTTCTAGGTGCAGAAAAATTGTGTTCAATACCATGTTCATCACAGAATAATTCAAAATCTGTTTTCAAACTCACCCCCATGATCACTTCTAATGGATGCAATCTTAAGATTTTTCTTGTTTTGTATAACTTTAGCAAGTTTTCTAAATGCTTGGAATGCATCACTTTTATGTGTAATAAATAATGTCCAAGTATATCTAGAGAAATCATCAACTATAACTAGGGCATAGTAATTTCCTCCAAAACTCATGGTTCTAGACGGACCAAATAAATCCATATGCAATAATTGTAAGGGTTGAGTGGTTGAAACAACATTTTTAGGTTTGAATGAGACTCTTGTTTGTTTGCCCTTTTGACATGCATCACATAGTTTATCTTTTTCAAATTTCAATTTAGGCAAACCAACTACTAAATCTTTTGAAATTAATTTATTTAAGTGATCCATGTTTATGTGAGCAATTCTTTCATGCCATAACCATGGATCATCATCTTTGCTAAGAAAGCAATGATTGTTTTCTAGTTTTATGCTTAAGTCTATCATGTAAACATTATTAACTCTATGTCCTACATGCTTTATATTAATGTCATGCTTATGTTCTATAAGACATTTATGAGAATCAAATGATACTAGATAGCCTTTGTCGCATAATTGACTAACGCTAAGCAGGCTGTGCTTAAGGTCTTCAACAAGTAGAACATTTCCAATGGAGTTTGAAGAATTTGTACCTATTTTACCAACTCCAAGGATTCTTCCTTTGTTGTTGTCACCATATGTTACATGCCCGCTTTTCTTTGGAGAGATATGTGTAAACTTTGATGCATCTCCAGTCATATGTTTTGAGCATCCGCTATCTATGTACCACTTCTTCCTCAAAGATACCTACATAATCAAGTTTTTGACTTAGGTACCCAAACTTTATTGGGTCCTTGTATGTTAGTATAAACTGAGGATCCTTTTGGGACCCATATCATTTTAATGTTGCTGTAATTTTTCTTGAAGTAGCAAGTTGATATGCCATGTCCTCTTCTTCCACAGTAAAAACAAGTGATAGAATTAGAATTACATTTTTGTGTGGAAGTAGAGAAGTTTTTATGAAACTTTTGTTGTTTTTCAGATTTATACCCTTGTCCATTCTTATTGGAAACATATCTTTGTTTACTTAATATAACATCTAAATTATTTTTACTATAAGAAAATTTTGCAAGTGAATTTTTCAACTCTTTAATTTCTTTTTCATATTTTTCACAACAACTACAAGAATATGATATTTTCTTGTCAGAAATAGTGGAGATATTAACTTTTTCATTTGTTTTAGAAATTGAAACTTCATTTCTAAGATGATCTAATTCTTTGTTTAATTTTGAAATTTCATTTTCTAAATTTGAAATTGTTTTCTTAGAAGATGAAACTAACTTTGCAAGTTTAATTGACTCTTTATGCAGATCAGCAAATGCATCTTGCAATTCATCAAAAGAAATAGATAAGTTATTTGAAGATGTTACCTCTTCATCACTTTCATAACTTTTAGCCATAAGGCAGAGATTTATCTCTTCATTTTCTGAATCTTCAGAAGATTCCATATCGTTTTCATCCCATGTGATGTATGCTTTCTTCAGTTTCTTTTCACTAAGATTTTTCTTTTCAGATTTCTCCATCTTTTTCTTGAAGATGGGACAATCAATCCTCAGATGTCCAGGTTGATTGCATTCAAAGCATTTTAAAGTAGAGGATGAAGTTTTTGTCCTTCTATTTGATTTAAAATTGGGTCGCCTCTGATTTCCTCTTACTTTAAGAAACTTGTTGAATCTTTTTACAAAAAGACTTAGATCATCATCATCATCTGGATCATTTTCCTGATCACTTTCTTCTTGAATTGAGGATGATGCTTTAAGAGAAATTCCTTTCTTTTTCTTGTCATTTTCTTCATGTTGGTGTAATCTCAATAATTCCATCTCGTGTTCCTGTAACTTTCCAAATAAAGTGGCAAGGGACATGTTAGACAAATCTCTTGATTCAGTAATGGCCGTTACTTTAGGTTGCCATTCTCTACTTAAACATCTTAACACCTTGTTTATGAGATCCTCATTTTAAAATTCTTTACCTAAGGCTGCTAGATGATTTACTATATGTGTAAATCTCTTTTGCATGCTTTGAATATTTTCATTTGCATTCATTCTAAATAGTTCATACTTATGAGTTAGTGCATTTATCCTAGATCTTTTAACATCTGTAGTTCCTTCATGTGTTAATCGAAGAGTGTCCCACATTTCCTTAGCACTCTTACAATTTGAAACACTGAAATATTCATCCATTCCCAGGGCAGATGTTATTATGTTTTTGGCTTTTAAATTGTATTGTACTCGTTTTCTATCCTCTTCAGACCATTTATCTCCAGGTTTTTCAATTGTTATACTTTCACTTGATGAACTGCCATCTATTGTAACTCTTTCTACTGTGGTGGGTATATAAGGCCCTATTTCTATGGCTTCCCAAATATTTAGGTCTATTGCCTCAATAAAAATTTGCATTCGGGTTTTCCAGTAGTGGTAACCCTCTCCATTAATGATTGGAGGTCTATTGATAGAATTCCCTTCTGGAAATAAGGAGTTTGCCGAGGCCATCTTTTTCTTGAAGCTTCTAAACTTTATACAAGAATGAAGCTCTGATACCACTTGTTAGACAAGTGGCCTTAGATATCTTAAGAAGGGGGGGGGTTGAATTAAGATATTCCAAACTACTTCCCCAAGTAAAAATCTATTTCACTTTTTATTCAAGTTATAAATTCCCTAAACAATGAACTTCTTAAATATTGATTCAAATAAAACAATTTGAATATGAATATAAAGCAATAATAAATAAAGGAGTTTAAGGGAAGAGAAAGTGCAAACTCAGATTTATACTGGTTCGGCCACACCCTTGTGCTTACGTCCAGTCCCCAAGCAACCCGCTTGAGAGTTCCACTATCTTGTAAATTCCTTTTACAAGTTCTAAACACACAAGGACAATCCTTCCTTTGTGTTTAGAATTCTTTTACAACAAGAGACCCTCGGTCTCTTAATCCCTTAGAGAATTAGAAGGAGAAGAAGAATGAATCTCTCTTGAAAGAGATAGATTTTACAGATTGAGCACTCAAATAATTCCTTAATGAATTGCAATTGAATTGGCCAAGGAATTCTTAAGAGGATAAAATGATTTTGCTCTTTTAGAGAATAAACACTTGTTGTTCTGAAAAACTCTGAGCAAATTCGTGTTATAAATCACATATATATATAGACCATTGGTGGTCATGAAAAAGCCTTTTGAGAAGTTGTGACTCTTAGAATTATTTTTCTGAAAGTCTTGTCTGGTAATCGATTACAGGATTTGTGTAATCGATTACAGCTTTTAAAATTTGAATTAAAACGTTTATTAACTGATGGTTATCGATTACCAAAATTGTGTAATCGATTACACAGTCTAAAATTTGAATTCAAATTTTTAGTAGCTGTTGTAAAGCATATTTGGCCACTGGTAATCGATTACATCCTCTAGTAATCGATTACCAGAGATAAATCCTTTGAAAAACACTTTTTAATTTAAATTACTTGGCCAAACCTTTTGCTAATTTAATTAGGAATTCCCTTCCTAATATACTAGTGATCATCTTGATGTTGTGACTTGTATTCAAACTTGAAAAGCCCATTTGCATCAATTGCATCATATCATCATGATCATGATCAAAACACCAAAGGCATTTGCATCTACAATAAAGTGTTCCCAAAATACATTTTCTGGGTTTAGACCAAAGATATACACTTCAAAGTGCCAACAATATATTCACAAATTATGTACCAGACCCTAATTTTATTCGGGCATAATACTTTTATCATCCGGTATAATGTTTTTATCATTACCAATAGAATTGCAGTATTTGACACCAGTTACAGTGCAAGACCAAGGGGTCGCTTAAGGTTTTGATTGTTGTTTGTTAGGTCCAGAAACAAAAGCCACAAGACAAGGCAAAATGGTCTTTTCATACAGATTTCTGATCCTAAATTCACTCATGCTAGCATTTAGCTCGCATGGGCTAAGAGAAAACTTCAGCCCTAAGCTAGTCACTCGCTTGGGCGAGCTGATACCTTCATCCCTAAGCAAGCAGCTCGCTTGGGCGAGGTTCCCTTGCACTAAATGGTTTTTCCTATAAATAGCCATGGAGGGGAAGAGGGAAAAGGGTCCAAAGCTTTAAAAAAACACCAAAGAAAATGCAGAAGAAGAAGGAGAAAAGGAAAAGTGAAGCCAAGGCACTGCAGAATTATGACTGTGGATCATTTCTTATGCCACTTCTCTTGTTAGTCTTGTGCCCTGCACAACAATCGATTAGTTTTTCTTAAGGATTGGATGTAATCTTTGTACCCTTATGGGTCCTTTGTGATATTATGTGTGTATTAATATTTTCTACTTGCTATTGGTAATTTCATTTTACTCATAATGCTTGATTCTAGTTGATCACTAGTATCATGAAATTGGATTTTAAGTGAGACTGGAAGGTAATCTTAGAATCTGAACTGAATGATCTTACTCTTTACGTTACGTTGCTAGGAATATAATATAACGTTTTGATTGCAAAAAGCATGAGAAATATAATTGTAATGCTAGGGTATTTACTGTAGAAGCAAAGCTTCATGATGAATCAAGATTGATTCAAAGATGTTTTGATGATAACAAAGATGATGACAAAGGTAATGACAAAAAGCTCAAAGGTCAATCAAAGAATGAGTTCAAGATATTCAAGAGGAAAGTTGAAGAACACTTCAAGATTTAAGAGGAAAGTTGAATTCAAGAATCAAGATTCAAGGATCAAGCTTTCAAGAATCAAGATCAACATTCAAGACTCAAGATTCAAGAATCAAGAGAAGGCTTAATCAAGATAAGTATGAAAAGGTTTTTTTTCAAAAACTGAATAGCACATGAATTTTTCTCAAAACATGTTTACCAAAGAGTTTTTACTCTCTGGTAATCGATTACCAGATTATTGTAATCGATTACCAGTAGCAAAATGAATTTGAAAAAGTTTTCAAATGAATTTACAACGTTCCAATTGATTTCAAAAAGGTTGTAATCGATTACGATGTTTTGGTAATCGATTACCAGTGCCTTTGAACGTTGAAATTCAAATTCAAATGTGAAGAGTCACATCCTTTCACATAAAAGCTTTGTGTAATCGATTACACTGATTTGGTAATCAATTACCAGTGATTGTTTCTGAATAAATCAAAAGATGTAACTCTTCAAATGGTTTTTGACTTTTTCAAATTGGTTTTAAGTTTTTCTAAAAGTTATAACTCTTCTAAATGGTCCTCTTAACCAAGGCTTTGTTTTGCATTTTTATTCATTCATTCATTCAATCAATCAATCTTTCTAACAATCCAATACAATCCTTTACAAGCCTTGAATCTCTTTGAACTTCTTCTTCTTTCTTTGTGCCAAAAGCTTTCCAAGAGTTTTCTGGTTTTTCTAAACCTTGAAAACTTGTGCTATTCATTCTTTTCATCTCTTCTCCCTTTGCCAAAAAGAATTTGCTAAGGACTAACCGCCTGAATTATTTTTGTGTCTCTCTTCTCCCTTTTCCAAAAGAACAAAGGACTAACCGCCTGAATTCTTTTGTGTCTCCCTTCTCCCTTGTCAAAGAATTCAAAACGACACAGTCTGAGAATTCTTTTGATTCTTCCCTTTCCCTTATATAAAAGTGTTCAAAGGACTAACCGCCTGAGAATTCTTTTGTATCCCCATTCACAAAGTATCAAAGGTTTAACCGCCTAAGATCTTTCTCTTAACACATTGGAGGGTACATCCTTTGTGGTACAAGTAGAGGGTACATCTACTTGGGTTATTGACTGAGAACAAGAGAGGGTACATCTCTTGTGGATCAGTTCTAGTGGAGCGTACATCCACTAGGTTCAAAGAGAACAAGGGAGGGTACATCCCTTGTGGATCTTTGCTTGTAAAAGGATTTTTACAAGGTTGAAAGAAATCTCAAGGACCGCAGGTCGCTTGGGGACTGGATGTAGGCACGGGTTGTTGCCGAACCAGTATAAAAACTCTTGTGTGTTTGTCTCCTTCTTCCCTACTCTTTTACTTTCCACTGTGCATTTTAATTTCCACTTTTACTTTTTGTTAAGTTTCTCTTCTACTCCTTATTCTCTTAACAGCATAGTAAAAGCCTTAGAAGAGTAAATTTTTAATTAGTAAAGGTTTAGGAATAATTAATTCCATCTCCCCTTCTTAATTATTCTGAGGCCACTCGATCCAATATTTACCGCATGTGCGAGGGATCAATATTTAATTATTATTCTTAGGTTCCAAGTGCGAGAAATCGACTTGGGATAACTATGTGTGCATCAATGATGTTAGAAAATTATATATGGCATGAATGATAAATTCCAATCCTATGTTTTCTTGAATTAATTTAAAGTCATTTCCATAATTTACGTATTTTCCATGCACTAAGTTATGTTATTTCCGTGTTTTCGATGTCCCCACAATTCTGTTATGTTTGCTTCCTTTTACTTTAAGCTATCACGCTAAGTCTTAGACTTGCCTGGTAATTCTCTTAGAGCACTTTGTTGTTGTAGCGCCCGATGTTGGGTCTTGGACTTGCCTCACACACATAGAGATATTCATCATATTCATAATAGGGAATATAAAGGATATTCGACTCATGAACAAAACCAAACCAAAAAGAAATCAATTCACAACCAAATTTATTTTCGTCAAATATCTCTCGAGATCGCTTCAAGTTCTAATGCCTTAACGACTTCTCTTTTTGTGATTAAGACAAATCTCTCAAAAAAGATAAAATCAGTTCAACACACAAACATTTTGCTTAAAGAACTATGTAGATCTGATTTCCTCATTGCACCTGGGGATACATAGGAGCAAGGGCAATACTCTTATTGATTCAAAAAAAAAAAAAAATGAAAAAACATATAATAAAAGAAAATCAATTCACCGTTCTTGGGAAAATAATTAATTTTGAAGTCACGTTATTTTTATTGCACACTCGATTAAAGGTTATCGTTCTTCGTGACGGGCGCGTGGGGTGCTAGCACCTTCCCTATGCGTAAACAACTCCTGAACCCTTTTTTTCAAAATTCATAGACCTTCTTTTTGGTTTTTCTAACGTTTCCCTCAAATAAACGTTGGTGGCAACTTCCTCTCATTTTCTTCTTAAAAAACAAATCGCAATTCTATTTTCTTTCGTCGTCCCGTCGTGACGTAGGTTGCAACAGATGGCGACTCCACTGGGGACCTATTTTGTTAGAGAGTAAAGTCATTTAATCGAGTGTGCAATTTTGTTATGATTTGTTTTATTTTATTTTCCTTTTTTTCCTTTTTAATGCGCCTTGTTTGCATTCATTATTGTTCTCATTTTGTTCTTTTTTGCAATTGGGTTTTCGATCCCACTTCATTTATCTGTTGTCATGCTATCACGTAAATATATGTTGCTATGTTGTTTTCTCCCTGTGTATGATTGTGTTTATTTATCACTTTGTGGGTAGAAATAACTGTTATTGAATCTTAGGGTGGACGACACCTACTATACCTGTTTGGGAATTTTTCTGGTTGTTTTGCAAGTAGGGTTGGGTAGTCATCTAGGTTGCTCAATTCACACACTTCACCTACATCTTACCACACACTTTGAGATGATGGTCCCTATACTCGGGTCTGAATGAGCCATTAGGGAGTGGAGGTCTAACAAGTGTCACGCTAGGTCTTCGACTCGCCTGACTATCATGAACCCTTGATCGAGGTCGTACCCGAATCAAATAAACATTAAAAATGCAGTATCTAGGAAGTGATCCTAGGTCGTCTCCCAACGAGAAACGGTCAACCAAACGTTCATAACAGATAGTAATAAAACAGTAACGAATTGGGGGGGGGGGGTTGTTTGTTTTTGTAAATTAAACAGCAAGCAAAATCAAATTAAAGAAATAACAGAATTAAAACATGTTGTTTCCCCTTGATTCACAAGCAAGTCTCTTATCCTAGGTTACGAGAATTTATCCTTAATCAGTTCAACCACTTAATCCAACCCTAAATTAATTTACTAAGTGAAAATTAACATAAGGCTGTCATTATGTGATTAAGCAACACATACACCAATTAATCCCTCTCACATGTCCATTAAGCATGAATGAAACTGATCATTAAGCATGAACATAAATTAAGCGCTGATACAATTTATCAAGCATTAAGCATGCATGGATTAATAGTAACAAATACAGAGCAATTGGTGAAGAGGAAAAACTGATCAGAATTCAATAGTAATAACAAAACCTCAAAGAGAGTTGTGCTTGATCCTCAAGAGAAAACAACACTGGAGACTTAGCCTTCCATTAATAAGTAGAAAACGAAAACGAATTCCAAGTAGAAGCAGAAAACGAAATTGCAGATTGAAGCAGAAAACAAATTTTATTGCTACGTGAACAGTGCGCGTGAATAGTAAAAATTGAAATTGCAAAACCCTAGAAATTATTCTCCTCTCAAAACTGTTTGCTCTCACTAAAATCTGGTGCTGCTATATAGGTCCTCAGCCCCAAAGTTTACAATTTTGCTTTTAAGTCCAAGCCCAAAAACGAAATAAAATAAAACTGGCCCAAATAAAATAAAATTGGATAAAATAAAATTGTCTGCTCTCTTCAAGTCCAAGCCGGTTCAGCCCAATTCCGGATCCAAGCCCAATTGCTTATAATTCTCCTGAAATTAAATTAAAAACACAAAATTAGTCAAGTAGGCCCAAATGATAAAATTGCATAATTAATTTGACAATTAAGGCTAATCAATAATTAAAATGGTGACAAAAAGGGTTAAGAAATAGGAGAAAATAATGACACATCAACCCTCATCTAGAGTTTCCCTCTCGAGTAACACATCACTGCTGGTAGATCGTCTACTAAAGCGTATGTTGTGACAAAAGGGGTTGCTAGCTCTAGAGGCCAGTGAGACTTATTTAGAGCTACCCATGGAAAATGTCATTGATAGTGGACCCTTAGATCTATGTCGTTAGGCTGCCGAATTAGGGACACAAAGCTTTCTTGTTCTTTTGTCTTAAATTTTTCTTGCTCATACGCATTAGGTTTCTTTCTTTGCATATAGTGCATGCCGTATAAGTTAAGATATTGCATATCATAGTTTGTCATTCAGGTCATATTCATTGCATATCTTATAGCATCATGTTAGCATGATTCAACGCATTTTGTGCATCTTCCTCACACATATTGCTCACGCCTTGTATGTCCATGCATTCTCAAGATCATGCAACATTTATCCATCGATGGAAACATGGGCATCTTATTGCATCATGGTGCACATCAGGTTAGCGAATGTTAGCTCATCACCTCTTTAAAAAAAGGGGAAAAACCTCTTATGGATATTAAAAATGATGTGCACAATCAAGCGAGGAATCTTTGTTCCCATCGCTCTTTATGTTCATTAATCATAGCTCTGGCTCATTCATTGCATTTTTTCCTTAAAATCAGAAAAGTAACCATTGTAATCAAAAGAAAGATTGCTCTTTACGACACCCTTATTGGATGCATGCCAAGACCAAGATAAAGAGTGAAATAGAGGAGGTGCAGGAACAAATGAAGGCCGATATGGAGGTCATGAAGAAACAAATGACGACAATGATGGAGGCGATGATGGATATGAGGAAGATAATGGAGGTTAATGTTGTTGTAGCTGCTGAGAGGGACCCAACTCACCCGCCCGTTTTAATCAAGAAAGTCACCTAGTGACAGATATGGAAGGTCAAGGAGGTGCAACGGGGGTAGCTGCATATGGGCCTCAGTACACCTAGAGCCATAATAGCCATACTTTTCCACCATATGGTCTGCCTTCTAACTATACACCACCCATGCCTATACCGGTTCCTGCTGAGAACGTTACTAATCCTAGCTCTATTTGTACTGAGAATTATCCAACTCAACTCGATCAGACTGAAGCCCATAATTCTAATGCCAGAGAGGAGGCATTGAAAAGCTGCTGATGCATTTCTTTAGGAAAGCCTGGTTGGGGTGACTATTATCTGGTATACTAATTTGAAACCCTCTCGGATTCGCTCTTGGAGGGATCTGATGGATGCTTTCATTAGGCAATACCAATACAACTCTGACATGGTGCCAGACAAAATGTAGCTTCAAAACCTGTCCAAGAAAGACAATAAGTCTTTTAAAGAATACGCTTAAAGGTGGAGAGATATGGCAACTCAAGTAGTGCTCTCGATGATGGAGAGAGAGCTGATAACAATGATAATGGACATACTACTGGTGTTCTACTATGACAAAATGGTAGGTTACATGCCTTCGAGTTTTGCATATCTAGTGTTTGCCAGCGAGAGAATTGAAGTAGGTTTGAGGAAAGGGAAATTTAATTGTGTTGCTTCTGTGAATTTTGGTAATAGGGGACTTGGGAGGAGTGGCGAGAGGAAGAAGGAGGGGGAACCTCATGTTGTGGCTGCAGTTCCCGCGCGACCAAACTTTCCACTAGCCCCTTATAATCCCATGTACCTGTCGCAACGTGCCCTTCGCGGGCGAGCGAGGGCGAGGCTCACGGGTGCGCTTCCCAAAGGAGGAAAGATGCGCGGAGTCCCCACCAACGTTTATTTGTGGAAAACGTCGGAAAAACCGAAGGAAACCGGTCAAAATGAAAATTCTAAGTTCGGGAGTTGTATTTACGCTTGAGGAAGGTATTAGCACCTCTTACGTTTGTCTCGAAGGACAACAGCCTATTTTTTAGAATTGTGGAAATTGTGTTACCTTAACTTTTATTTCTTTTTATTTTTTGAGGTCGACAAAAGCGGGGCTTTTGCTCCTACGTACCCTCCTTTGGAGAGGAAATCAGACCTACGTAGTTCTTTCTTAAGCGTGAATCAAGTGATTCTTTTTACTTGAAAGGTGATCATTTTAAGGCGTTGGACCTTAAAAATGATCCATTTTACTTGGTAAGAAAACTGAGATGATAAACTTTCAAAACCCTATTTTTTGTGGACGAGCTTGACTAGGTGAGTTGATTTTAGCCTTAGTTTCACTTTAGTTATTAGTCAATTCAATTAAGAATGAGAAATCCCAAAGAGAAAACGTCCGATTGATCTTTCGCTTTTATTTTACTAAAAGGTATTTTTTGATTATTATATTATTATTTTACCTCTTTTTTGATTTCCAACGTGGTTACGGCACGACCGAATGGTCGGAATTCATTTTAACCAAAATTAACGGATTATACAATTCAAACGATCGGTGGAAATTTATTTTATTTTTAGATTAGGTGAGAAATGACTTAAATAAATGGCTTAAGCACGTCAAAAGGGGGTATAAAAAGTAAATGAAAACGAGAATGAAAATACATGAAACACAATGTGGACCACCACGGGTACATATAATGAATTGAAAAGCTTGGTTTGAGGTACTTACCCGTTGAAGACTGAAGAAAACGAAGAACGAACGATGGATCTTGAAGAACGGTCGAGAATCTTCGCGTAATTACTCACGGAAACGTTACAGAAGCGCCTTGGCTTGGATTTTCTTCACGGAAATAATTTTCCTCAGCAAATTCGAAAGAGAGAGAAGTGCCTAAGGGGCTGAACCCTTTTCTTCTTCACTTCTCCCCCTATTTATAGCAAAATAGGGGAGAAGCTTGCCGCCCAGCTCGCCCAGGCGAGCAAGGTTGCTTCCTCCAGAAGCAACAGCCTTCTAGAGGAATCTTCTGGAGGGCCCAAGTGGGTCTGGTTGCTATTTGCACCCCCTTTTTACTAAATGCACCCCCTTCTCTATTTTTTTGTAATTCTTTTTCCGTAACGTTACGAAACTTTATGAATTTCGTAACAATTCTTATTTTCCTTCCGTAAGGTTACGAATCCTTACGGATTATGTATTTACTCTTTTTTACCTTTCGAAGAAGTTACGGAAACTCACGGATTGCGAAAAACACCTCTTTCTAACTTCCGCCACACTACGGAATTTCACGGATCACGCAAGCCTGCTTCCTTTTGGATTTTTGAGACATCTCGGGACTTCATTTATTGCATGTCATCAAGTAATAATCCCCGGACGAAATTAGGGTATGACAGTTGCCCCTCTTTACTTACCTCTCATCGGAGATAAGAGGAAAGCAAAGATAGGACACTGATTTCGTCCGTCCTGCCCTTTCTGTGATGACGACTCTCGTCTCCACTCCTTCTTTTTTCTTCTGCACAAAACAAAATACAAATAATAACAAAGAACAACGAACATAATACACATATACACATACTTGGCGAAGGAACCGATCTGGAAAACAACAGAACAATGTGCTTCCCAGTCACTAGAAGCTTCGCACTTGATAATGGAGACACATGAACAGCACTAGGCAATGACATTCATGGTGCTTCGAACAAAGGTGGAGTATGGAGGATTGCCTTGAGGGTCCGCACTTAGGCAATCATGAAACTCAACTCCACACTCGAAAGTGGAGGACACATGAACAACCCTAAGCAATAACATTCATGTGGCTCCGGAACAGGATGAGAATGGAGGATTGCCTTGAGGGTCTTCTCTTAGGCAATCATGGAACACAGCTCCAGACTCGAAAATGGAGGACACATGAACAACGCTAAGCAATAACATTCATGTTGGTCCGGAAAAGGACGAGAATGAAGGATTGCCTTGAGGGTCCTCTCTTAGGCAATCATGGAACACAACTCCAAACTCGAAAATGGAGTACACATGAATGACAACGCAATTCATTCATGTGGCTCCGGAAAAGGATGAGAATGGAGGATTGCCTTGAGGGTCCTCTCTTAGGCAATCATGGAACACAGCTCCAAACTCAAAAGTGGAGGACACATAAATGACAACACAATTCATTCATGTGGCTCCGAAAAAGGACGAGAATGGAGGACTGCCTTGAGGGTCCTCTCTTAGGCAATCATGGAACACAGCTCCAAACTCGAAAATGGAGTACACATGAATGACAACGCAATTCATTCACGTGGCTCCGGAAAAGGATGAGAATGGAGGATTGCCTTGAGGGTCCTCTCTTAGCCAATCATGGAACACAACTCCAAACTCAAAAGTGGAGGACACATGAATGACAACGCAATTCATTCATGTGGCTCCAGAAAAGGACGAGAATGGAGGACTGCCTTGAGGGTCCTCTCTTAGGCAATCATGGAACACAGCTCCAAACTCGAAAATGGAGTACACATGAATGAGAACACAATTCATTCATGTGGCTCCGGAAAAGGATGAGAATGGAGGATTGCCTTGAGGGTCCTCTCTTAGGAAATCATGGAACACAGCTCCACACTCGAAAATGGAGGACACATGAATGACAACGCAATTCATTCACGTGGCTCCGGAAAAGGATGAGAATGGAGGATTGCCTTGAGGGTCCTCTCTTAGGCAATCATGGAACACAACTCCAAACTCGAAAATGGAGGACACATGAACAACCCTAAGCAATAACATTCATGTGGCTCCGGAAAAGGATGTTGGCGGGACCGAACGGTCCACTGGGTTTTTCCACCTAAATGGATAACATGCTTTTTGCAAAGAAAAATAAATCATTCGCGAGAGCACCACATCTTGGAGAAACAATATAATTGTGCCAAGGGTAATCTTCCTTGTAGCCGAGAATGAAGGGTAGGACGTCAACTTCTAGCCTTCAAATGAACACGCAGGGGAAACATGGGGCTAAGCTGAAAATAAATCACTCATGGTGTATAAAACTCACAAGGCAAGTATCTTATCCTATTCCCAAACCAATAACTGCACCATGACTCTATTTTGCACGCGACTTCCTATCGAATCATAGATCAAACGTACGATCACAGACCAATAGGATTTTCTCGAGGTCAGCGTTTTTGGAGAGGAAGCTGGGTGTTTTGGTCTTTTCCTCTTTGTTCATGTGGGGTGGGATATTGCCAGTCAAGAATGATTCTGAGTGGCAATCTGGCTTTGGAGACTTTCTATCCTCTTTCTTTCATTGATCGAGAATTGCTTCTTTTCCCTTTTCACTTCCTTTCGATCTTTGATCGAGAATCCTTCTTTCCTTTCTTTTGTTCCTTTCTCTATTTTTATTTTTCTCTTTTTCTTTCTTTCTATTTCTTCCTTCAATTTTCCTTCCCCATCCCTTTCTTTGGGAAATCGGGTTTTAACATTCCATTCGCTCTCTCTTGAGGAGATTTCACTGTCCTTTGCTTCGGGGGAAAGGAGGAGGATTCTTTTGATAGGCCAAGGTTCAAAAAAGTCCAAGGTTGTGTTTCAATGGGGTCTTTCATCGTGGGAACCCAGTCTTGATATCTGGGGCGAAACAAATTTGGGTGTCAAGGTGTCGGTCTCAGGCCGAACTTCCATATTACTCCATAAAGCACGCGTAACAATGATGATTCGAAAACAACGTGCAAAATTAGTCATGGCTACAGCCAGGTGGGCACTCAAGCATCCTATTTATGGCATTGTGATTCTACGGTTGGGAATTTATACAGACAGACCCAACGTTTCCAAATTATGTTCTTTCATCAGTTCAATGCATTCATCCATCCTTATCTCGGTTCATTCCGGAAAATAAACTCTTAGCATCAGTCCCTTGTTTCCAGAAGATGCGTTTGCTCTTTACGAATGATTTATACTTCTTAACTATAACATGTCGACCTTCGCGGTCTTTCTTTCTCTTTACTTTTTGTTTTATTTTTATATATTCACTGAAACTATACACCTGTGGTCCTTTATGAGGAAAACCTTTCTTTGTACATCTATATTTTTATACATGACAAACTTTTTCTGTACACGCATTAGAACTCTTCTCCTTACGTCACATGGTCTATACACAAACCCTATTTACACTCAAAGATTTTTCATTTTTCCCAACACACACTTATGGTTCACACAAAAGTTTCTTCATATACACTCGTTGCTTACACGCACAAGAATTCCTTTCCGCGCATCCTTTACACACAAAGATCCTCTATACACATTTTCCTTTTACATATATGTACAAATAAAAACCTTTTTCTTTTCTTTATGAACATGACTTTTATTCACAACATTTCTTTCTTTTTATTAGGATTTTGGTTCATTTTATTTTTAGGACAACGTTCCTAAATGAAAAACTCTACACGGTTTCGACGTAACAACTCAAACAATATGTATGTACAAAACAAAAGTCAATCAACATGAAACAAACATTAGTCCCTTAGTCAAACAAAAGATAGCATACAAATGATAAATGATGGAACATACGAATTTGGGGATCCCACGGTCATGTGGCTCCGCATGCCACCGGACTCTTGGGACACGGTAACAAAAAGTGAGGTGGTCGACAAAAGCAGGGCTTTTGCTCCTACGTAGTTCTTGACAACTGTGAGACTAAAAATAGTCTCGGTGTTTTCTTCACCAAAATGCGAACATGCTTTAGTAAAGAGACAAAACTTCCAACTGATCAGAGCAACATATGCTTTTTGGATGAAAAACAATGTGTCTATCGGGGAAGGAGAGTATGCTGATGAAATTTTCTCATAACTGTAAATGAGATTTTGGATGTTAGCATTTCGTTTCTAAATGACCATTTAGAGGAAGTACTGGGTTCAACAAAAAATAGGAGAAAATCACTCAAAGTGTATCAATCTCACACAGGTAAGTGTTTTATCCTAATTCCGAACCATAGATATGTCATGACTTGATTTTGCAAATCATTTCCTATCAAATCAAAGGTTACATGCATGATCATGGATCAATAGGACTTATTTTGGGAATGGTTTTTAGGTGGGGAATTTGGCTTTGAGTGTTTTTGCCTTTTCCTTTTCTGTTTTTGTTTAGTGCGTGGCGAGAAAGTCGCTAGCGCACAGGATTTTGGTTGGCAATCAAAGGGAGAGGGCCGCTTTGGGTCGTGGTTTTCTTTCTTTTTTGTTTACTTGGTGACAATTCTGTATTGTTCAGATATTGTCTGGTCCGAAGACCTTTCTGGATGTTTCTTCAGTTTTCTCCCGATCCTTGATCGGGAATTTTCTTCTTTTTTGCTTTCTCCCACTCTTTGATTGGGAATTTTGTTTCTTTTTTTTTTTTTGTCTTCTCCCTTTCTTGGATTGGGAATTTTCCTTCTCTTTGCGTTTTCTTCCGAGGGCAAGGATTGACATTCCCACCCTGGGTCAAGGTTTATGGTAAGTTGGGATTTTGGCTCAAGGCTTGTAGAACGGCTGGTCATGATATATGTCAGGGTTTGGCCAGCGGTTTGGGGATAAAGGGGATGTCCTACATTATTTCCATGATACACATGCAACAATGATGATTAGGAAATTTTATGCAAAACGGGTCACGCATGCACCCATGTGGACACTCAAGCATCAAGTTTTTATGGTCATGTGACACTAGGGCTCAGGATTCATTTTCCCTATTTAAGTTAACCCGGTGTTTCCAAAATATGTTCTTCTATCAATTTGTGCATTCATTCGAGTCTATCTTGTGTGTTCGAAAATTTTTTTCACAGCATTTACCCTTCAAATGTGTACACACATTTTTTTCAAAAGCTGGTTAAGATCAGTAAAATCTTTCAAAGAAAAGTTGGAAATTATCTCTTTTCACAAGCATGTTGTTTTTTAGCTAGACAACCTTTATTATTTTTTATTTTCTATTTTTTTTCTTCCTTCTTATTCTTTTCTTGCTCGCTCTCTTTTTTCCCATGAGGTATTTTGCTACCTAAACATACATACATTCTTGTGAAGTATTTTGCTACATACATGCATATCCAAGGTATCTTTCTACCTAAACATACATACATATATATATATATATATATATATATATATATATATATATATTTTTTTTTTTTTTTTTTTTTTTTTTTTTTTTGAGGTATGACTACCTTCCGAGCTTGTACTTGTTTTATTTAAATTCCTAGGATCATGAGCAACTAGGTGTGTCCTACTATGACTCGAGAAACAAAAGTGATCAAATAACAAGCAGAGATTCAAAAGGTACTAGGTTGCCTCCTAGTAGCGCTTCTTTAATGTCTTGAGATGGACGCGTGATGGCTTGTCGGTCACGGACCTAGTACTTTGCTTACCTTTGGCTCTGGACTTGGTCGCTTATTGGTCGGCCATGGGTCGTAAGCAACACTCTAACCTTTTTGTGGATGAGCTGAGGTGAACTCTAGAGGTGATGGCGGTGCGTCCATTGCCCGCTGTCGGCCATCCCCAGGCTGCTGTGGTGTTTCGCCCTATGCCTACCTGGGGACGCAATACTTCTTGATGAAAGCTTGATTAGTAGGGGGCCTGATGCCCTTGCTGGAGGTGACAGGCACTCCGTAGAACTGTCAGAGACCCGTAATTAGAGCTTGACAACTCCAAGACCCTGTTGGACTTCTTCGGGTCCACTGGGTGTCCTGCAGGCGCGATCCTTGCAAATAATAGATCAAATCAGAAATCAATTGAGTAATGTGCATACTTACCAATGATGATGTGACCTTGCCGGGGGGAACGGGCACCCTGTAGGACTACAGAGGCCCGTAACCAGAGCTGGAAACCCCAGGGCCCTGTTGGACTTCTCCGGGTCCACTGGATGTCTTTGTGGGTGCGATTCCTGCAAACAATAGATGGTATCAGAAATTAGTTAAACCATACGTATACTTACCTATGTCACGATGGCGTGACCTCGCTGGGGGAACGAGCACCCTGTAGGACTGACAGAGGCCCGTAACCAGAGCTGGAAACCCCAGGGCCCTGTTGGACTTCTTCGGGCCCACTGGGCGTCTTGTGGGCGCGATCCCTGCAAACAATAGATGACATTAGAAATCAATTGAACCATGTGCATACTTACCTATGTCATGACGGCACAGACCAACCGGTACATCTGCAGGGGGAGATTGGCATTGTGGTCGCCGGGCAGAATGTTACTAAATAGCAACGTCATCCATATCCATGTAAAAGTTGTCATGTTGGTGCGCATGATCCAAACTCGTCTTTTTGCAGCGACACAGGTGAAATCTTGCCCCGGTATGCATAGTAGACGCGTGATAGCCTCCCTCTCTGGATGTGCTCGCACAGTTGGTCACCCTCTAATATCAGGGGGTGACTCGGGAACTGATAAAAGGAAACTACTGGCCCCTTAACCGGGAGCGCAAGTCTCGGTGAAGCATCTAAGGGCAAAGGACCTTATATTCTTCTAAGGTGTGGGTATGAAACACACTGAAAATGAGGACGCGTGGCCCTCTAAAGGCGAGGGCGTGCAGCCCTCTGAAGTTCAGAACGTGCCGCCTTTTGAAGGCGAGGGAGTGTAGTCCTATGATGGCGAGGACGTGCAGTCCTCTAAAGGTGAGGGCGTGTCGCCCTTTGAAAATGGGGGACATGTAGTCCCTGATGGCGAGGACGTGTAGTCCTCTAAAGGCGAGGACGTGTAGTCCTCTGAAGGTGAGGGCGTGTAGCCCTACAAAGGTGAAGGTACATGACCCTTTGACGATGAGGACTTGTAGTCCTCTGAAGTTGAAGACGTGTAGTCCTCTGAAGGCGAGGGCGTGCGACCCTCTGAAGGCAAGGACGTGTAGTCCTCTGATGGCGAGGACATGTAGTCCTCTAAAGAAGATAGGTACCAGTACCCAAGGTTCCACCTTTATGAGAAAACAAGAGGTCGGCCCATCGAGAGGGCCGGTCATCCAACAAGATTGGACACGAGATGTAGGAAATCTGTGCAATTAACATGATATTTAGGGATGCCGACGCATGCAACCTTTGTTGTGAAATTTGGTAACACTGACCCCATATGAAACAATGCAACGCAATGGAAAGTTGCACAATGTTCATGACATTCTTTCCCTATTTTGTGATTTTGATTTTGATTTAATCTTTTTGGAAAACACAGATTGACTGTCTTTTTGAAAAAGGTGATAATTCATGCAACCTTATCCTATCTTTTGCAAATCTCTCCGGGAACTCCCTCAGAGTGTATGTTCTGTTTGATTGAGTCACTTGTCCATTTTGGAGTGACGGGAATGGAGCCGTTTGACGTTTAATCCATCTATTGAAATTCCAGGGCTTGTCTCCCTTTTTTTGTTTAAAAACATCGACGGGTGAGAACTTTTGATCTGCCCCTATGTTCACTTGAGGCTCATGCACGATGCCCCTCATTGCCTCAGTGTAAGGCTTTGGGGTACCAATTGTTATCTTTTGTCATGACCTTGTATCTGGGAACCTATTGGGTGAAAACTTCTAATCTGCCCCTAGGTTCGCTTGAGGTTTTTGCATGGTGCCTTTCATTGCCCCAATGTAAGGCTTTGAGGTACAATCGTTGTCTTTCGTTATGACCTTGTAGCAAGGAACCTATTGGGTGAGAACTTCTAATCTGCCCCTAGGTTCGTTTGAGGTTTATGCATGGGACCTTTCATTGCCCCAGTGTAGGGCTTTGAGGTACAATCGTTGTCTTTCGTCATGACCTCGTAGCAAGGAACCTATTGGGTGAGAACTTCTAATCTGCCCCTAGGTTCGTTTGAGGTTTATGCATGGGGCCTTTCATTGCCCCAGTGTAGGGCTTAGAGGTACCAATTGTTGTCTTGTTTTCACAATCTCGCAGTGAGGAAGAATGAAAGATGCAGTTGATTCTTGCAAAAAGAATTTTCCAAGGACGAGAAATAGTTGAAGGATCTTTCAGTTGATGGATTAAGTCAAATGACTCCTATGTAGAAGCAAGATGTTTTGATGTCTTGATGATGCTAAAGGATCAAGTGCTTCTAAGTTTTACTTAAGACAAGAATCCAAGAAAATCAAGATATATGATCAAGTTGATCTCTAGAATCTTTAGGAAGAAGTTTCCAAATTGAAAATACAAAAGGTTTGACCAAAGAATTCTATCATTTCAAATTGAGATTTTCTCTCTGGTAATCGATTACCAGCAGCTGAAAAATGTTTATAACAGTCACTAGAAATTTGAATTCAAAATTTATAACGTGTAATCGATTACACAAGTCTTGTAATTGATTACCAGAGGGGATTTTCAGAGAATAATTTCCAAGAAACACATCTATTCAAATGTTTTATGAATGACCATTCAAATGTTTTAAAGAGAGTTTTCATTGCCCAAACAGTTTTATCCTCTTCAAAAGATTCCTTGGTCAACCACTTGCATATTCAATAAAGAATTTTGATTGATCTTCATTATACAATCTATCTCTT
Organism: Glycine soja; assembly: GCF_004193775.1. Lineage (NCBI taxonomy): Eukaryota > Viridiplantae > Streptophyta > Magnoliopsida > Fabales > Fabaceae > Glycine > Glycine soja. Next base: position 28,161,477 of record NC_041008.1, on the reverse strand, counting down.
TTAAGAGAGATTTCTTCTTCTCTTCTTCTTATTTCTGAAAAGGGATTAAGAGACCGTGGGTCTCTTGTTGTAGAGGATTCCTGAACACAAGGGAAGGGTTGTCCCTACGTGCATTGTTAATCCGAAAAGAGAGAGTGAAAGTTTAATTGGGGCATAGTCTTTGTATCTTAATTCAATCCCCTCTTTTTCTTAAGGTAACTGAGGCCATTTGTCCAACATCCTATTCTTGATAACTTACTTCTCTCTAAAAAGACAAACTTTCCGGAATGAGGTCATATGAATGTCTGGAAAACACAGTCAATCAAATGTTTTCTTTTTCTTTTTCTTTTTGAACCCCTTTTTTGATTTTGAAACTTATTTGTTTTGAACTTTACTCGTTGTTTTACGACACCCCCACCAACGTGCAAGACGAGTAATCTCTGATTGAACGGTCTTGGAAGTCCAAACTCAGGAGCACAGGTCACTTGAGCAAACAGACCAATGGCTTGCACCCACATTCTGGTGAAAGTTGAATAAGCAAAGATGCATCATTAGAGACATCTAACAAAAGCTTTCAAAATTGCCCCACGTGTGGCATCTCTTGTCAATGTCAGGATTTACACACGATTCTCCCCAAATTTCAGCCAGCATGCATCAATTAGACCTTGCACCTTACGCTTCAGAGCCCTACAATGCTCAATGGAATGCCCTGGGGCTTCTCCATGACAAGCACACGTTGCGTTCGAGTCGTATTCTCGGAGAAATGGAGGTTGATGAACCTTGGTTGGGGTTATGGCTACCATTGAATTATCAAGCAGATATGGGAACAAGTCAGCATAGGATACTGGAATTGGGGTGAATTCTACAGGCTTTCTCGCTGTAAAATTCATTTCTTGGTTGGTGCTCTTGGTTTGTGCTAAAGGTGATGTTCGTCATTGGAAGTGCGGAAGACAGACTTTGTGGTTGTTTTAGGGATGGCCTTTGTGGATAACTGGGCGGTGGGTAATGAGAAGGTTGGTTATTGGTTGAGTAATGACATTGTTGGGTTGGTGGGAAACTTGGCTGTATAGGAATGGCAGTCACAGCACGGGCTTCTCCTTCATCCTCACCCTCCTCATTTGCCCCAGTTTTCTCATTCGTCCAAGCAGGATGACTAAATTTGCCTTATTTCAGACCCACATCGATCATTTCACTGGCAAAGACCAAATCCGCAAAGCTTTGAAGGTGTGTAGCCCACCATCTTTTCATAGTAGAATACTGGTAATGCGTCTACTATCATTGTCATCATTTTTTTTTGTCATTGAGGTGCTACTTGGGTTGCCAAGTCTCTCCACCTTTGGGCGTATCCTTTGAAAGATCCGTGCCCTCTTTTTGCACATGTTCTGTAGTTGCATCCTATCCGAAGCCATTATACTGACACTGCCTAACGAAGGCAACCACTAGGTCCTTCCAAGAATGGACTCGGGAAGGTTCCAAGTTAGTGTACCAGGTAACAGCTACCCCAGTAAGACTTTCTTGGAAGGAATGTATCAGCAATTCCTCATCTTTTGCATATGCCCCCATCCTCCGACAATACATCTTTAGATGGTTCTTGGGGCAAGTAGTCCCCTTGTACTCGTCAAAGTCCAGCACCTTGAACTTGGGAGGGGTGATGATATTGGGTACTAGGAACAACTCTTCTAGGTTAGCAAAGGCATAATCTTCACCTCCTTCAATGGCCCTGAGCCTTTCCTCTAGATGATCCAACTTTCCCATTTCTACCATAGCATGAGGGTTTTTACTTGTTGTGGAATGCAAGAGGTGTAGCTGGGGGTGATACTGAGGGCCTTCTGAAGTGTTTTCAAGGGGTATACCACCAACTGCTTGCCCTTCAGCGGCATATCCGAGCCAAGGCTTGAAGTCGGCTAGATTGTGATGGGGAATTTCATGTGTCTCCCCCACGGTTTAAGAGACATGTGCATGATCAGTTTGGGGTTGTTGGCTCTCAATGGGTATAGGAGTGGAGTTATTGACATTCTTATTGGGAGTGTACGCCACATTGGGTGGCGTATAGTTGAGAGGCAAGCCATATGGCGGGAAGGCGTGCTCATTTTGAATTTGCACATCATGGGGGCCGCCCATACTTCCCAAATCTTTGCCTACCATAGCTGAGGTTGGATGATTCATTTGGTTGAGGCCCGATGGGGACTTCGGGTTCACCTTAGCAACAATGCTGGTAGCGGCAACTGCAACCGCATTGGCTTCCATTATCTTCTTCATGCTCATCATGGCCTCCATCATTGCGGCCATTTGCTCTTTCATAGCCTCCATGTCAGCCTTCATCTTCTCTTGTACCTCCTCTACTTCACCCATTACTCTAGCTCAGTTGAGGTTCGGTGAGGGCACCGTAAAGCATGTTTTTTTTCTCTTTTTTATAACAATGATTAAGTTCTTTTTTTTTTTCAAGGAAAGAATGCAATGAGCAATGCAACCAATGAACAACATGGATGTATGCGAATGATGCACAATTGAAGTATTGCAAATTTGTACACTGGATATGGGGTTGAATCAATTTAGATTTTCAACATGGTCCATGACATCTTCGTCAAGGTGAAACTGGAAGTAACAAGGACATTAACAGTCCTAAATGTGTTAGGCAGTAGACGAAACAACGATGTAACCCGATCCATCTTTTGCCCCAAATTTTTGCAAGATGGTTACTTCCATGCTTCAACTTGACTCGATGAACCTTTTCGTAAAAGCACGAGCTTGGTTCAACTCCATAACCTAGGGAATGGCAATTTTGATCGCCAATACTTCATCAACAATTCATAGGGATGAAAGACTCGGGAATATGCATGCTATGCATGGAAAATGTAATTATGAGATTGAGATGCCCGAAGAAACATCCTTTCTTAATTAACCACGCATTAGGTACCATGCTCAATCATTTTGTTTTGTTGTTTGTGTGGTTTTTTTTTTAATTTTAGAAATGGGTTTATGATCCCAACATGGTTGACTCATGGTACTTAACACATGCAACTAAGAATGCATCATGAATTTTCATGCTTCCCTATTTTTTGTTTTTGTTTTGTAGAGGAAAATACAAGGATCATGTATGAGCAAACATGTAGAACAAAAAGTATGTTGAACGCATATGCATGATGATTCAATGACTCATGCAAAATGGGAATGTGATAACGGACAAATGCAGGAACGATATGTTCATTATGATGCTGAAGAGATGTTTATGTGGTGCATGATATGAATGCATTAACGGACACGAGGGCCCAGAAAATTATATCTCCTTATTGCGCATTTGGGGGGCGCAGTGCCCCATGTGTGCAGTTAAGAAGACGATATGGATCTTCCGGCTTCCCATGACAAAAGACGAGACCCACATACAACGCATGTGTGACGGTATAATGCAGATGCGCATGCATGAAACGGAAAGAAAACAACACAAAGGGGTAATTCATACAAACGAGACTGCAGAGATCCAACTTTAATGCTACGTTTTGGGCATGATGGCGCCTCAACGTAGTATTAAAAAGGTTACGTATTACTCTAAAGAAACCAAACATCACTAGCAAAACTATAAACTAGTGCTATTTACCAAAAAATGCATGAGAACGAATGGCATGGAGCGTGTTTGCTCTTTTGCCCCTATTTGGGAACCTATAGGACAATATCTAGGGGTCTCTAATAACTACTCCCCAACAATTCATAACTCACACGGCTGTTTTCTAGAGGTATCATCACTCAAGATAATAATATTGTGGCGGTATGGAATACCAGCGACAACACATTATAAAGAGAGAAAGCTCTAGACGAGGTTTCACTATCATCAAGCAAGTCGGAGACCTAGCATGATTATAGATTCACCTCCACTTCTTAGATTCCCATGAACCCGGGTATAAGGCCCCTTTTTTACTCAAACCTGTGGGTGCTTAGAATGCAGTGTAAAGAATGTGAAATAGACAACAGTTATTTACATTTTACACAGTTCGACAAAGGCACACACAAAGTTTCACAATTCCACAATTCTTTAAAATAGGCCTAACTCACAAAAAGTCCCCAGTGGAGTCGCCAACTATTGCAACGTGCCCTTCGCGGGCGAGCGAGGGCGAGGCTCACGAGTGCGCTTCCCAAAGGAGGAAAGATGCGCGGAGTCACCACCAACGTTTATTTGTGGAAAACGTTGGAAAAACCGAAGGAAACCGATCAAAATGAAAATTCTAAGTTCGGGAGTTGTATTTACGCTTGAGGAAGGTATTAGCACCTCTTACGTTTGTCTCGAAGGACAACAGCCTATTTTTTAGAATTGTGGAAATTGTGTTACCTTAACTTTTATTTCTTTTTATTTTTGAGGTCGACAAAAGCGGGGCTTTTGCTCCTACGTACCCTCCTTTGGAGAGGAAATCAGACCTACGTAGTTCTTTCTTAAGCGTGAATCAAGTGATTCTTTTTACTTGAAAGGTGATCATTTTAAGGCATTGGACCTTAAAAATGATCCATTTTACTTGGTAAGAAAACTGAGATGATAAACTTTCAAAACCCTATTTTTTGTGGACGAGCTTGACTAGGCGAGTTGATTTTAGCCTTAGTTTCACTTTAGTTATTAGTCAATTCAATTAAGAATGAGAAATCCCAAAGAGAAAACGTCTGATTGATCTTTCGCTTTTATTTTACTAAAAGGTATTTTTTGATTATTATATTATTATTTTACCTCTTTTTTGATTTCCAACGTGGTTACGGCACGACCGAATGGTCGGAATTCATTTTAACCAAAATTAACGGATTATACAATTCAAACGATCGGTGGAAATTTATTTTATTTTTAGATTAGGTGAGAAATGACTTAAATAAATGGCTTAAGCACGTCAAAAGGGGGTATAAAAAGTAAATGAAAACGAGAATGAAAATACATGAAACACAATGTGGACCACCACGGGTACATATAATGAATTGAAAAGCTTGGTTTGAGGTACTTACCCGTTGAAGACTGAAGAAAACGAAGAACGAACGATGGATCTTGAAGAACGGTCGAGAATCTTCGCGTAATTACTCACGGAAACGTTACGGAAACGTTACGGAAGCGCCTCGGCTTGGATTTTCTTCACGGAAATAATTTTCCTCAGCAAATTCGAAAGAGAGAGAAGTGCCTAAGGGGCTGAACTCTTTTCTTCTTCACTTCTCCCCATATTTATAGCAAAATAGGGGAGAAGCTTGCCACCCAGCTCGCCCAGGCGAGCAAGGTTGCTTCCTCCAGAAGCAACAACCTTCTGGAGGAATCTTCTGGAGGGCCCAAGTGGGTCTGGTTGCTATTTGCACCCCCTTTTTACTAAATGCACCCCTTTTTCTATTTTTTGTAATTCTTTTTCCGTAACGTTACGAAACTTTACGAATTTCGTAACGATACTTATTTTCCTTCCGTAAGGTTACGAATCCTTACGGATTATGTATTTACTCTTTTTTACCTTTCGAAGAAGTTACGGAAACTCACGGATTGCGCAAAAACACCTCTTTCCGACTTCCGCCACACTACGGAATTTCACGGATCACGCAAGCCTGCTTCCTTTTGGATTTCTGAGACGTCTCGGGACTTCATTTATTGCATGTCATCAAGTAATAATCCCTGGACGAAATTAGGGTATGACAGTACCAATATCCTCCCCAACAATATCACTACTTAGCCAATGTCAGTCCTGCCTATTACCCACCACCCTACCAACCAAGAACACCCGGTCAGCCACAAAGGCCACCCCTAAATCGGCCACAACATCCACTCACAGCACATCCAAGATCAAACACCACCTCTAATACCAACCAAAACACCAATCATGGAAGGAATTTCCCATAAAAGAAGCCTGTAGAATTCACCCCAATCCTGATGTCATATGCTAACTTACTCCCTTATCTACTCAATAATGCAATGGTAGCCATGAGCCTAGCAAAGATTCCTCAGCCTCCATTTCCCCAAGGATACAACTCAAATGGGGCATGTGCTTATCATGGGGGAGTTCCGGGGCATTCCATTGAGTATTGTATGACCTTGAAACATAAGGTGCAAAGTCTGATTGATGTAGGCTAGCTGAGATTTGAGGAGGACAATCACTTGTGACTTCTAACGTCATCAAGAGATACTATGCATGATGCTTAGGGCAATTTGAAGGTTGTTGTTAGATGTCTCCAAGGACTCATTAGGATTTTCAGGTTTATGCTATTACTGTAAACAAGAGTCACAATGCTAATAATATGGATGAATTTGATGTCGTTGTCTCTCATTCTCTCACAATTACATTTTTGCATATTTATTCAACTTTCAATAGAATATGAATGTACATCATTGGTTTCTTTGCTCAAGTGACATGCACTCTAGAGATAACTTCCAAGTCTTCCCGATTAGAAATCGCACATTCAACACGTTTAGTGGGGGTGCCATAAGCATTGAGTAAAATTGAACAAAACACTCGATTGACTGTTTTGCTAAATGAATGTTAAATACAAACATGTGCATGACCTCATCTTATTATCTTCAAAATTTTTGCAAAGATTGAGAGTTGTTTGTGTTTTAATTGGTTGATTGAAAATCTTTTAAACTTTTCTGGTCCTTGGAAATTCTCTTTGAAGAACCCGCACAGTTTTCTTTTTCATTCTATTCTTTTTTTTCTTCTTGGTACAAAGCATGACAGGCGACAACATCAGATACTTCTAAACCCTATACTGGGGCAATGATAGACGCCATGCGCGAGCCTCGAGCGAAGCTAGGAGTAAATAGGAAATGCTCACCCGGTAGGTTGAAAACCCGAAAAGGGCGGCCTAGGCAAAAGTTAGTGGAAGCCTTTACTGGTTGGTAAAAGAGAATTGGACGTAGCTCAGGTTGAGTGAACCACTATAAAACAAAGTGTTTTTACTGTTCTTCATTAGCTTATTAAAGTATTTCATTGTCCATTAGTGCCACACTTTGCACACAAGATTTTTACTGAAAGACTAGTTTAATATCTCTTGTCACCGTACGAGGGCTTTATAAACTTGTTTATTATAATATCTTCCATTTTGAAAAGGTTTTATATTTTGACTAACACATTATTCGATCCCCTTTCTAGTGTGATTTGTTGTATTTCAGTTAGACCATTATTAACTTAATATGGATGGATTATTCCATGACTAAAGTTCTTGAGTTAAACACTCTGTAAGCCTTAGATGTGTTAGAATACCCTAGGATGATTCCTTTATCCACCCTTGAATCAAATTTTGCAAGTTCATCTTTGGTGTTAAGGATAAAACACTAGCATGTGAAAGGATGAACTATGAAAAATTGGGTCTTTTCTCTCTCCATTGTTCATAATGAGTCTTTTTGATAAATGGTTTTATCAATATTCTATTTTTGAACTGAGATAAACGTCAAATTTACCAGATTTTCATATGCATTTTTAGTTAACTTTAGGCCTTGTCTTGAATCAAATTATCTTTAAATTCAATTTTTATTTTGTCTTAGGTAGAATTTTATGTTTTAGTTATTTTCAATGAATTTTTGATATTTTTTATAGCAAAAACAGGTCATTATGGCAAGAGCTCTAGAGGCCCAAAATCAACAGGTAGTTCTGGAAAGAGAAATTGTGGAAATTGATGATAAATGCTAGGAAAATCAAGAGCAAGATATTTTTCAAGGATAAATCAGTTGAAGAAGATAATTACTTGAATTAATTAGAGATATTGTTTGTTTGTAATTTCTTATGTTTATTTCCATAATTAAACCCAACTACAATTCTATAAATAGGAGTCTAGGCATTCATTGTAACAGTGTAGAAGTCCTGAGTAGTTCTTAGAATTATATTTTAGACTTCCACCTACTAGGCGCCTCCATTATTCCATTAGATGCTCTAGGTTTTATTGTATTATTTTTAAGAGTGCAATTCCTTCCACCTAGGAGAGGAAAGGATGAACCTTGAACCTAGATGCTCTATTATTTCTATCTTTACTTAATTATTTTATTGTCATTTAATTTTATTGAAATTTATTTTAAGTTATGTATTTCGTGACAATTACAAAAAAAAATACAAAATTCCTAGTTCTTAGTTAAATAATTACCTGAAATCCCTTCTTTATTCCTTTGGGAGACGACCTGGATGATAGTTCAATTACTACATCATGATTGGGTTACACTTGGCCTATAAGTTGAATCTAACGTGAAATAAAACCTTAACATGTTGCTTTTGCCCATAAGTGTTTAGGAAGAGAATTTTCGTAAAGCATGGTCCTAGCCATTTCCTACCAAGTTCTATTTTTCCTTTCAAATACCCTATTCTATTAATGCATTCTCACTAAAGAAAAGTTGTGAACGATACCATTCTTTTCACATAATAAAACCCTAACATGCTACTTTTGCCCAGAAGTCTTTTATTGGAGCCGCCAAGCCGACGTGATAACGTTGGAATTTATTTTGGGGGAGAGTTGTATTTTGTTATGAACTTTTCCTTAGTTGGTTCCTTGAATTTTTTTGATTGAGAATGTAAGTCCCAAGTTTAGATATATGTAAAAAAATATGAATTATGTTCTGACATTTGAAAGATGTGTAGTGGTGTAATATATATATATATATATATATATATATATATATATATAAGAAAACTCTGGAAACCAAACCCAAACAAAAAGATTTTATTACAAACAATAAATTCGATGTTAGTAACATATTCAAAAGGCTAGAAAACACTTCAGCCAAACCAACAACAATCTAGGATCTCCAAACAGAAATTAATAATTTAAAATAGAGGTTAAAGAACTACGCCAACAACAAGAAATTCATCAAATTATCCTTTCCCAACTAGATGAAAGCAGTGATTCTGAGAGTAAGGAAAAAGATGTTGAAAATGAAACTGAAAATCTAGAAGATGAAATGTTTATGGGATTAATCAACAAGATTAAAATCCAAAAATTTTACATAAACATTAAAATCATTATCAATGATTTCATCTTAGATACAATGGCCCTATTTGATACAAGGGCTGATTCAAACTATATTTTAGAAGGATTAATTCCTACAAAATTCTGTGAAAAAACTTCAGAGAAACTTAGTACATCGAGTGGATCTAAATTAAAAATCAATTACAAGTTATCCAATACAATCATTGAAAACCAAGGTCTTAGGATTAATATAAACTTTCTCCTGGTAAAAAACCTTAAGAATGAAGTAATCCTAGGAACTCCCTTCATTTGAGCCCTGTTTCCCATTCAAATATCTAAAGAAGGAATATCTACAAATCATTTAGGAAGAAAAATCATATTTAATTTTTCTACTAAACCTATTTCCAGAAATATAAATCTTATAGAAAATAAAATTAACCAAATTAACTTCTTAAAAGAGGAGGTATCTTTTAATAACATCCAAATACAACTAGAAAAACCCCAACTAAAAGAAAGAATTCAATCTTTGTTAAGTCATATTGAATCAACTGTCTGTTCCGATTTGCCACATGCATTTTGGAATAGAAAGAAACATATTGTCGACCTCCCTTATGAGACATTAGGCATAACAAATTTTGGCTAGGGTTTGTTTCCCTTTAGAATTGATAACTATTTTGGGCATTGAAACATCTTGGATCATGTTTTGTAAATTTGTTTCAGAATCGTCGTCAGATTCTAAGGCAATGTCTGCCCAAGATTTTTTAATTATTTTTGGGAATTTAGTCAGACCCATTTCTTGAAGGGCCTGAAGTGTTTGAATTGACCAAGCATAGTCGGCCGATGTTTGTTTGGCGGTTGCTGGTTTGGGAGATTGCTGAGTGGATGACTCAAGTTTGTCTGAGATGATTTGGATCGATGACCCTTCAATTTTGGTTTTCTGGGTGGATGACCCAGCCTGGGTTGGTGACCCAGAAGATATTGAAGATGCTTTTTTGGTAGTCAGCTCTAGAAGAGCCAATTTGAAACCTTTTCTTGAGCTTCGACCTCCTCTCAAGTAGGTCCCTACTGCCTTAGGAGGCATCACCGTTTTTCTATAAGAATTCACGGGTAAGGTAGTCAGGCATAGAGTTTGAGGTGCCCTTGATATATTCTATTTCAAAATCGAAGACACTTAAAATTGCTTGCCATATTGCAAAAATTTGTTTTGAGGCAAGATTTTTGACATCCTTTTGTAAAATATCTTTGGCTGATTTACAATCAACCTTGATTAAAAAATTTTGATTTAATAAATCTGATTGAAATTTGGAAATGCACAAAACAATTGCTAAAACTTCTTTTTTAACAGTTGAATACTTTAATTGTGCAAAGTTCCAATGTTTTGATGTGTAGGCAAATACATGTTCTTGGTCATGGACTCTTTGTTTGAGGATACCACCATAACCTATGTCTGATGCATCAGTTTCGACAATTTTGTACGCCTGTGGGATAGGGAGGTACATACATTTTATGGATTGGACTTTGAGTTTGACAAAGGCCAGTTTTAATGTGTAGATCTGTTATGGCCAGTCCATTTAAAACATAAGATGTCAATGAGGAAGTAACTTTTAAGGACATCAAAATGTCCAGTATACGACAATGATAGACCTGTTATGATCAGTCCATTTAAAACAAAAGATGTCAACGAGGAAGTAACTTCTAAGGACATCAAAAGCCTCATGGAACAGACTAATGATACCAAAAAATATTTGCAAGTTTTAGGAGAGTCTTTCAAAGTCAAAACAATTCCTAAACAAAAGTCTTTAGAAGAATCTCAGCCAAATATCCCGATGGAAAAACCTTTGTTCAAACCTTTCAAAATTAGTGACAAAGCTAAACAAAAAATTAGGGAACTTAGGAAAAACAAGTCTCTATTAGAAGGAGCAGGTGACAATAATAGTGAATTATTAAACAAGCTTGATAGTTTATTTAGAGTCATCCCAGAAACTCCCCAAACTTCGGAAAATACATCAAAAATGGTAACAAGAAGTACCTCCAAATAAATTAATGTTATTAATGATGATAGTGACCAAAACTCAGAAAACACAACTGAGAAGGGTTCCATATCGGAAAAGGACATTAATCCAATTAATTCCAAACACTAGAAAAGACTCTCCAAACTATACTATCAATGTCTAACTGCCCCTGACCTTCTACTAGAAGAAAGAGGTTAGAGTAATTTTAAAAGCTTCAGTGCAAATAACATTTACGAATGGAACATAGATGCCCAAACGGAGTACAATATCATGAATACACTCCAACATATGACCATGGTAGCCACGGCCTACCAAACATCCCGTGAGTGTTCGGAAGAAACCATTATTGATATCCTAGTGGTAGGTTTTTCCGGACAATTGAAAGGTTGGTGGGATAGTTATCTCACTAATGAGGAAAAACTAAAAATTTACAGGGCAGTTAAGACGAATCTCAATGGAAAATTCATTACTAATTGTTGGATCAAGTGGCCTCGGAATAATTAAGAAGGGGGGGTTGAATTAATTATTAACGAACCTTTACTAATTAAAAAATCTATCCTTCTTAATGTTACCAAAAGTAAAAGCAATAATTAAAGTGCATAGCAGAAAATAAAGAGTGTAGGGAAGAAGAAAACAAACACAAGAGTTTTATACTGGTTCGACAACAACCTGTGCCTAAATCCAGTCCCCAAGCGACCTGCGGGCTGTGGTCCTTGAGATTTCTTTTCAACCTTGTAAAATTCCTTTACAAGCAAAGATCCACAAGGGATGTACCCTCCCTTGTTCTCTTTGAACAACCTAGTGGATGTACCCTCCACTAGAACTGATCCACAAGAGATGTACCCTCTCTTGTTCTCAGTGACAACAACCCAAGTAGATGTACCCTCTACTTGTACCACAAAGGATGTACCCTCCAATGTGTTAAGACAAAGTTCTCAGGCGGTTAGTCCTTTGAAATCTTTTGTTTATGGGAAAGGGAAGAATCAAAAGAATTCTCAGACTCTGTCATTTTGAATTCTTTGACAAGGGAGAAGGGAGACACAAAAGAATTCAGGCGGTTAGTCCTTTGTTCTTTTGGAAAAGGGAGAAGAGAGACACAAAAAGAATTAAGGCGATTAGTCCTTGGCGAATTCATTTTGGCAAAGGGAGAAGGGAATGAAAAAGATGAATAACACACTTTTGTTTTCAAGGTTTGGAAAACCAGAAAACTTTAGAAAGCTTTTGAAAAAAGGAAGAAGAAGAAGAAGTTCAAAGAGATTCAAAGGTTGTAAAGGATTGAAATCAATGTATTCAAATGTATGTTAAAATTCAAGTTAAGGTCTTGCTTTTATAGACTCTTCATGTCTGGTCAAGAAAACCATTGGAAGAGTTATAACCTTTAGAAAAACCTAAAAAACCATTGGAAGAGTTACATCTTTTGATTTTTATTCAAAACTTATCACTGGTAATCGATTACCAAATCATTGTAATCGATTACACAAAGCATTTTTGTGAAAGGATGTGGCTCTTCACATTTGAATTTGAATTTCAACGTTCAAACACACTGGTAATCGATTACCAATATATTATAATCGATTACACCATTTTGAAATTGATTGGAACATTGTAAGTTCAGTTGAAAGCTTTTTGAAAACAAAACTTGCCATTGGTAATTGATTACAGTAAACTGGTAATCGATTACCAGAGAGTAAAAACTTTTTGGTAAAAGGTTTTGTGAAAAATTCATGTGCTACTCAATGTTTTGAAAAAAAATTTAGTACTTATCTTGATTGAGTCTTTTCTTGATTCTTGAATCTTCAACTTGATTATTCTTGATTCTTGAAACTTGAATTTTGAAACTTGATTCTTGAATCTTGAAATCAAATTTCTCTTGATTCTTGAAGTGTTCTTGACTCAATCTTGAACTCATTCTCTTGGGCTTTTTGTCGTCATCTTTGTTATCATCAAAACTCCTTGAATTAATCTTGATTCATCATCATCATCATGAAGCAATGAAGCTTGCTTCTACACTAATGACAATAATAAGGAGATTCCTGACACTGTTAATACCCTGATCTTTACAATAGCCCAACATTTTATTGGAGACTCGTCTCTCTGGAAAGATAGGTCTGCAAAATTATTATCAAATCTTAAGTGTAGAACTTTGGCAGATTTTAGGTGGTATAAAGATACCTTCTTGACTAGAGTTTACATTAGAGAAGATAGTCAACAACCTTTTTGGAAAGAAAAATTTCTACCCGGTCTTCCAAGATCATTAGGAGATAAGGTTAGAGACAAAATCCATAGACAGTCTGCTAATGGAGACATTCCATATGAGAGTTTAAGTTACGATCAATTAATCTCTTATGTCCAAAAAGTGGCCCTAAAAATCTGTCAAGACGACAAAATTCGAAAGCAATTAGCCAAAGAAAAGGCCCAAACTAAGAGAGACTTAGGATCTTTCTGCGAACAATTCGGACTTCCAGCTTGTCCAAAACAAAAGAAAAAACAAAACTCTAGGAAAAAAATCAATGAGAATAAACTTATCCACAAAAAGAGATTTCCAAGAAGGAGATACTCGCACAAACCCTCAACTAGTAAGGAAATGGAGAATCCTAGACAAAAATCAAAATAAAAAATAATGTGTTACAATTGTGGAAAACAAGGCCATATTAGAAAATATTGTAGGTTAAAGAGAAAATTAAGAAATCTTAACCTAGAACCGGCCATTGAAGAGCAAATTAATAATTTGCTCATAGAAACTTCGGAGGAAGAAATGGAAACGGAAACTTCATCCTTCACACTCTCCGATAAAAATCTCAACATAATTCAACAAGATGACCAACCATCATCTATGGATGATGAAAGACAAATCAAAACCCTAACAAGAGAACAAGATCTCTGGTAGGAAACATTGGCCTTTGTCATATCAGTGACAAACAAGGCTGTCTCTCCTTTTTGAGGTTTTAATAGGACTCTTGATGCACAAGTATTCATGACTTTGTATTGGATCCTATAGATTAAAGCTATTGGGATTGATCCTTCTTTCATGTCAAGGCCATGAAAGTGGATGTTCAAGAACAGAGAGTCAAGAATGTTTTTGTCCATCAGACTCACTATTTTGTTTGGATAACAATTAAAGTATATCAGACCTTGTCCTAGGCTTGTTTCTACGGTTCCTATTAAGGAGTCTTCAAATTTGTTATGCCTAATGTCTCTAAGGCACATTAAAATTGCTGCATCTATACCCATATCTATTAAGGGCTTGATGGCTACTTGTACACATCCTATGATGTAATTACTTTAATATCTAATTGATTGTGTTTCTTATTTTTAATGCTTCTTTCAGTGCTTAAATTATGTATGCTCTTGGTCTAATCAACCATTTGTGTGCCTAGTTAGGTGATTTTAACATTGGAAAATGTATTGTTGCCTTAGAACTTGAATGAAACATAATTGAAACTTAGTCTTACAAGAGGGATGTGCGGATTAAGTTTTGGTTTTAAGTATGTTGTTACAATAATGTTGTTTGGTCTAAGTCTAGTCCAACAAGAGGGATCTGAGGACAAAGCTTAGGCTAAATTAGTCTAAACTTTCATAAGCTATTTAAGCTAAGTCTAGTCCAACAAGAGGGATTTGAGGATGAAGCTTAGTTTAAGTTAGTCTAAACCTAGGAGGGTTGTCTAAATTGAGCCTAGTGCAACAAGAGGGATCTGAGGACGATGCTTGGATTGATTCAGTCCAACTAGGGATCGAGGTTTAGTAATTTAGGCTACAACATAGAACACAAAAGTATGATTGATTAGAGAAACATCCTTATATGAATCAACTGGTCTGTTAGAAAGACCCAACACTTCTACCTACTGCTGTCAATTTTACTTACTTGCATTTTTACTGTTTTTATCCTAGACTTAGTTTAATTTTGTTTTAAACCATCAATTATCAATTTTTCTTTCAACAATGCCTTATTTCTGAATTTAACCCGGTCTTAGACTAGTTCCCTGAGTTCGATACTCGGATTCATCCGTTTTAATTTTAAATACTTGACGATCGGGTGCACTTTCCGACAAACCGAATTTCCCTTGAACATATTTGTACAAAGAAAAAGTGGACCAAAAACTAACTGCAGGGGAAATACAACAAAGTATTTATGGTGCCGTTGTCGGGGAACTAGGTTTGAGAAAAGTTTAGTTTAGTTTTACGGCATTGCTTTATATTTTTTCTTTTTGATTCATTGATTCTTTTTGTTCATACTTTAGTTACCATACGTTCATTGTTCTTTTCGACTGGATAATTGTTGTTCTATTTTCTTGTATGCAAAGAAGATCTACCACAGGTGATTTGATTCCTATTGATTTGGAGATTAACGTCACCTGTAGAAGGCGTAATTCAGAGAGAATCAGAATTTTTTTGCAGGATTTAGAAGCAGCAATAACTCCAGAAGAAGAACCTCAATCTTCCGAGGCATCTTCTAGTTTTCCTATGGCTGAATACGAAGCATGCGCTCTAGGCGTCCAAGCAGTAATTGACTTCAACGTCAAGCTAATCAAGGTGTACGGAGACTCGGCGCTGGTGATTCACCAGTTGAGAGGGGAATGGGAGACTATAGACCACAAGCTGATACCCTACTAGGCCTATATCAAGGAATTAGCTGAGTTCTTTGATGAGATCTCCTTCCATCACGTTCCCCGAGAGGAAAATCAAATGGCGGATGCGCTTGCCACTTTAGCGTCCATGTTCCAGCTGACACCGCATGGAGACCTACCGTACATTGAGTTCAGGTGTCGTGGCAGACCCGCACATTGTTGTCTGGTGGAAGAAGAGCGGGACGGTAAGCCATGATATTTCGATATCAAGTGATACATTGAAATCAAAGAGTACCCACCGGAGGCTTCCAACAACGACAAGAGGACGTTAAGGAGATTGGCACCCGGTTTCTTCTTGAGCGGAAGCATACTATACAAGAGAAACCATGACATGGTTTTGCTCCGCTGCATGAACGCTAAAGAAGCTAAGAGCATGCTAGGGGAGGTCCATGAGGGCTTTTTTGGTACACATGCTAACGGGCATGCCATGGCTAGGAAGATCTTAAGGGTGGGCTACTATTGGCTCACCATGGAGAGTGATTGTTGTCTCCATGTGAGGAGGTGTCACAAATGTCAGACGTTTGCAGACAATGTCAATGCTCTGCCCTTGCCTCTGAATGTTTTGGCCGCACCATGGCCATTTTCCATGTGGGGAATAGATGTGATTGGGGCATAGAGCCCAAAGCTGCGAATGAACATCGTTTCATCCTGGTGGCAATCGATTACTTCACTAAGTGGGTCGAAGCTGCATCGTACGCTAGCGTCACCAGGAGTGTGGTGGTCAGGTTCATTAGGAGGGAAATTATCTGCCGGTATGGTTTGCCGAGGAAGATTATCACGGACAATGGCACCAACTTGAATATGTAGAAGCAAAGCTTCATGGTGAATCAAAGGTGATTCAAAGGTGTTTGGATGATAACAATGATGATAAAAAAAGATGATGACAAAGGTGATGACAAAAAGCTCAAAGATTAAACAAAGAACAACTCAAGAGAATCAAAGATCAATCAAGAACAATGCAAGAGTTCAAGATAATAATCAAGAAGAATTCAAGACTCAAGAAGAAAGTCTAGAGACAAGAATCAAGATTCAAGGTTCAAGATCTCAAGAATCAAGATCAAGGTTCAAGACTCATGATTCAAGGATGAAGAGAAGACTCAATCAAGATAAGTATTAAAAAGTTTTTCAAAACTTTGAATAGCACATGAGTTTTAGACAAAACCTTTTACCAAGAGTTTTTACTCTCTGGCAATCGATTACCAGATTGTTGTAATCGATTACCAGTAGCAAAATTGTTTTGAAAAAGTTTTCAAATTGAATTTACAACGATCCAATTATTTTCAAAAGGCTGTAATCGATTACAATATTTTGGTAATCGATTACCTGTACCTTTGAACATTGAAATTCAAATTCAAATGTGAAGAGTCACATCTTTTCACATAAAAGCTTTGTGTAATCAATTACACTTATTTGGTAATCGATTACCAGTGTTTGTTTCTGAATAAATCAAAAGATGTAACTCTTCAAATGCTTTTTGACTTTTTCAAATTGGTTTTAAGTTTTTCTAAAAGTTATAACTCTTCTAAATGGTCTTCTTGGCCAGACATGAAGAGTCTATAAAAGCAAGGTTTTGTTTTGCTTTTGAATCAATTAATTCCTTCATACTTTTACACTTATTCAATCAATCCTTTACAAGCCTTGAATCTCTTTGAACTTCTTCTTCTTCTTTTTGTACCAAAAGCTTTATGAAGTTTTCTGGTTTTCCAAACCTTGAAAACTTGTGCTATTCATCTTTTCATTCTCTTCTCCCTTTGCCAAAAAAAATTCGCTAAGGACTAACCGCCTGAATTCTTTTTGTGTCTCTCTTTTCCCTTTTCCGAAAGAACAAAGGATTAACCACCTGAATTCTTTTGTGTCTCCCTTCTCCCTTGTCAAAGAATTCAAAACGACACAGTCTGAGAATTCTTTTGATTCTTCCCTTTCCCTAATACAGAAGTGTTCAAAGGACTAACCGCCTAAGAATTCTTTTGTATCCCCATTCACAAAGTATCAAAGGTTTAACAGCCTGAGATCTTTGTCTCAACACATTGGACGGTACATCCTTTGTGGTACAAGTAGAGGGTACATCTACTCGGGTTTGACTGAGAACAAGAGAGGGTACATCTCTTGTGGATCAGTTCTAGTGGAGGGTACATCCACTAGGTTCAAAGAGAACAAGGGAGGGTACATCCCTTGTGGATCTTTGCTTGTAAAAGGATTTTTACAAGTTTGAAAGAAATCTCAAGGACCGCAGGTCGCTTGGGGATTGGATGTAGGCACGGGTTGTTGCCGAATCAGTATAAAAACTCTTGTGTGTTGTTTGTTTCCTTCTTCCCTACTCTTTTACTTTCCGCTGTGCATTTAATTTCTGCTTTTACTTTCTGTTAAGTTTCTCTTCTACTCCATATTCTCTTAACAAAATAAGTAAATGCCTTAGAAGAGTAATTTTTTAATTAGTAAAGGTTTAGGAATAATTAATTCAACCCCCCTTCTTAATTATTCTGAGGCCACTCGATCCAACAAAATAACAAGATGATGGGGGAAATGTGCGAGGAGTTTAAGATCCAACATCACAATTCCACACCCTACAGACCCAAGATGAATGGAGCAGTGGAGGCAACCAACAAGAATATCAAGAAGATTATCCAGAAGATGTCCGTGTCATACAAGGATTGGCACGAGATGCTCCCATTCACGCTACATGGTTACCGAACCTCAGTGCGCACATCAACCGGGGCAACACCGTTCTCGTTGGTATATGGAATGGAGGTTGTGCTACGATTTGAGGAAGAAGTCCCGTCATTAAGAATCTTGGCGGAGTCCGGATTAAAGAAATCGGAGTGGGCCCAAGCACGTTTCGATCAACTTAATCTCATAGAAGGCAAGCGTTTGGCCGCCATGAGCCACGGGCGTTTATATCAGAAATGAGTGAAGAACACTTTTGACAAGAAGGTACGCTCGTGTAGGTTCAGCGAAGGGGACCTGGTGTTGAAGAAAGTCTCCCAAGCCCTGAAAGACAATAAGGGAAAGTGGGCCCCGAACTACGAAGGGCCTTTCGTCGTAAAAAAGGCTTTCTCCGGAAGGTCCCTTGTGCTTGCCAACATGGATGACGAGGAACTACCTTCGCCGGTGAACTCAGACGTTGTCAAGCGATACTACGCTTAAGTTCTGGGGCAATTAAGAAAGTCGCTGCATGTTTTTATTTTTTCTGTGGTTTCCCCCAGGGATTCCAGTCCTCTGTAATTTTCTCATCGCAGTCTTTTAAAAGAACGTAGGATTGGGGTTTTGATCCTCGCTTTGTGCCTTAAAAGATGCGTAGTATTTAATGACCCGAGCCTTTTCGCTCAGTCCATAGGATGCCCCAAGTGCTTGATTGAAATTGAACCCGACAAGCTTTTGCTAAACGATTATTGCATTTGAAAACGCTCATGCATACGCATATACCGCGCCAAATCCAAGACGAAGATGAATCGAGGTAAGTGGTAAGGTGGCCACGATTTGCTGTGCAATGTCATTTCCTGCTTTCAGGTACTTGGGGACGGGCACGAATGGATGCTAGGCCCATGATCAACAAATCCCTGTCGCGCGTCCAGCTCTGGACAATCGAGAAGCGCTACTGGGAGGCAGCCTAGTATCCTTTAAATTCCTACCTATTATTGCTGTTGTTTTTTTAAAGATAATGATCATATGCCTAACTTACCCTAGGGGTTTCGAGTAAGCGAACGCCGACCCATAGAGAGCGCGTACTTTCACCAAAAAAAAAGAAAAAAAATGCAGGGTTAGCTCGCCTGGGCGAGCACCCGCTGCACGAAATGGTTTAAAGGAAAGGGGGAGTGCAGTTTTCACCCAAAGAACTTCTCCCCCTCACTTAAGAATGCAGCACTCACGGGATTCATAGTTTTTTCTGACCCTTGGCCACCATTGTGTGCTTTTTGCTTCCATTTTAGTGTCCTTGCCACTCTATACAAGTAAGTGCACTATCCTTTGATTTCTAGCTTTCCGTTGATGCATTATGTTCTAACTTATACATTTTTTGGCCAATTTTGTGAGGCAATTTGGGACAAATTCATGTTGTAATTCATCAAATTGGGGGGATGTGGGGGATGGCCTTAGGCCTAGGTTGTGTTCTGAAATGATTGGGCAAGCCACATTGCCCCCATCCCCTTGCTGTTTGTACCCAAAAGTGCGCCCACCAAGTGCTCGGTGAAATGCCTCAATGGCATTTGTGCATAAGTTTATGAATATTGCTTATAGATTTGGTTTGTGCATGTGGTTGCCATTTTTTGGATGTGTGGACAGCTTGCGGAAGTTAGGGTAAATGCCAAAATATGACTTAGGCCTAGGGACCCAAGCCTTTGATTTTGAATGCAAGAAGGCATGAAAATGAGAGCATGTTGGTGAGGTTTCCCCTTTAGGCCAGCACTTGATTTGGACTGCACCATGATGATTTCTTTGTACCTAGATGGTGTGAAAATGTTGTTCACCATGTACATATGTTGAATAGGTATCCAAATGCTTTGCAAATGTGCATGTATGTTGAATATGGCACGAAAATGCTTCTCAAAATAGGAATATATGACATGAAATTGCCTTTCAAAAAAATATATTGCCTTTCCAATGAATGTGTAACATGAAATTGTTTTTTCCAAATGAGTGTAAATATGTGTGAACGTACATAGCATGAAGCTGCCTCTCAGGTGTATGACCATAATGTGAACATATAACAAAAATGTTGTTCAAATGAAGTAGATAGGTGGCAAAATATATGTGTATGCTTAAATAAGTAGGAAATGTGCCTTGCAAAATGTGTATGTTGGATAGTTTGCATGTAGCATAAGAAAATTCTTTGCAAACGAAAGTAGACGCATCTCATAAAATGTCGTTCACCAAAGGAAAGATGTGTGTAAATGTATGTATGTCCTAGGAAAAACCGCGCGTTAATGCGTAAGTTTTTTCTTTTAAAATTCATGTTGATGTTCGCGTTTTGTTGGAAAGAAGTGTATGCTGTTTTTGCTTGGTTTAACTTTTGTTTTAATTGGTTTTTTTGAACTAACTTCCCAAATGTTTTTTTGCAGGAAATGGCTCAAAAGAAACTTTCCACAAAGAGGTCTAGAAGAGACGCCACGAGAGAAGGATCCAGTGCTGCCTCAGAGTTTGATAGTCATCGTTTCCGGAGTGCCGAGCACCAGCAGCACTTCGAGGCCATCAGGGGATGGTCATTCCACAGGGAGAGGCATGTCCAGCTCAGGGAGGATGAGTACACGGACTTCCAGGAGGAGATAGCTCGCAGGCATTTGACACCACTAGTGACTCCCATGGCAAAGTTCGACCCTAAGATAGTCCTAGAGTTCTACCCTAATGCCTGGCCCACAGAGGAGGGAGTTCGGGACATACGCTCATGGGTGAGGGGTCAATGGATTCCCTTCGACACAGATGCCCTCAGCCAGTTCCTGGGTGACTTGCTGATTTTGGAAGAAGGCCAGCAGTGTGAGTTCGGTCAAAGGAGGAGCCAGGCCGACGGTTTCGACGAGGAAGCCATCGCCCAGTTGTTGTGCATACCAGGGCAGGATTTCTCCTGGACCACTGCAGGGAGGCGAGTGCGGATCATGCGCACCAGCATGACTACTTTGACCCAGATATGAATGACACTGCTACTCAGCAATGCCTTGCCTAGTGATCACAACTCCGACCTCCCTCTGCCTAAGTGCCCATTGGTGTATGCCATCCTAACACGGATGAGCGTCCACGTGGCCCAGGTGATTGCTGATGCCATTTATTTGTTTGCAGGTATAGCGCCTACTAGGCACCCTCTGAACCCAGAGAAGTCCAATAGGGCCCTGGGGTTTCCGGCTCTGATCACAGGCATCTGCCTGTCCTACGGAGTTCCTGTCACCCCCAGCAAGGTAATCCGACCGCCGATCACCCGAGCCTTCATCGAGAAGTACTGCACGCCTAGGTAGGCGCAAGGTGATGCACATCAGGCCACAGGCGCACCGCCACCACCTTGGTAGGCCGACCCGGCTGGGCCACTGGGCGTGGAGCGTTATCTACAGCATTTGGTTCACCAGCAGGCGGCCAACCACCGTGGACAGGTGCAGATACATGAGTGTCTCTACCGGTTCAGCCTCAGTCAGCAGGGGTAGGGTTCCATCCCTTTTGTATGCCCTACCCCGAAGCAGTTTGGGGCTGAGGTCGCATGGCCTAGAGACTGGCCCGATGCCCAGACAGGGGAGGAGCCTGCAGGGTCCCCCGGTGGGGAGGATGAATCCCATATGGATGAAGATATGACTGACCTGCTCGGTTTCTTGGGAGGGAACGGGGCCACATGACCAAGGTCGCCACACTTTTGTTATTAACATTACTGCTTTCGGTTATTGTTTTCATCTAACATTACTGCTTTCAGTTATTGTTTCTATTTTCGCTATGACTTGGCATTACGGCTCTCAGTTATTTTGTCACTGTTTTTTATTGCGACTTACCATTGCATTCTTTTTCCGTTTACCTTGTGGTTTGACGTAAGTAGGCCGTGTGTGCCCTCATCCGCACGACCTTTTCAGAAAAAGAAAATAAACAAATAATAATAACTTAATAGATGAAGAGAATAAAAAATAAAATTATTTAGCTAAAAATCCAACATGCTGTCAAAAAGAAATAACTTCCAACTTTTTCTTTGAAAAGGATTCACTGATCAAAACAAAGGGTTTTGTTGAAAAAATGTGTATGCACCTGAAGGGTGAATGGTGTGAAAATTTTCCAAAAAAAATGCCCAAAATGGACTGGATGAATGCATGAATTGATAAAAGAACATGTTTTGGAAACATTGGGTTGACTTTAATAGGAAAAATGAATCCTAAGCCCTAGTGTCACATGACCATAAAAACTTGATGCTTGAGTGTCCACATGGGTGCATGCATGACCAGTTTTGTATAAAATTTCCTAATCATCATTGTTGCATGTGTGTCATGGAAATAATGTGGAATATCCCCTTTATCCTTGAACCGTTGGCCAAACCAACACTCTGACATATATCATGTCCAGCCGTTCTACAAGCTTCGAGCCAAAATCCCAAGTCACCATAAACCTTGACCCATAGTGAGAATGCCCATCCTTGCCCTCAGAAGAAAACAAAACAAAAAAAGAAAGTTCCCGATCAAGGATTGGAAGAAAGCAAAAGAAGAAAATTCCCAATCAAAGATTGGGAGAAAGCAAAAAGAAAGAAATTCCTGATCAAAGATCAGAAGAAAACAGAAGAAATATGCAGAAAGGTCTTTGGACTAGACAATATATGAACAATACAGAATTGTCACCACCAAATAAGGAAAGAAAGGAAACCACGATATGAAGTGGTCCTCTCCCTTTGATAAGAAAGGTGACTTTTCTGTCTCGCACTAAACAAAAACAGAAAAGGAAAAGGCCAAAACACTCAGAGCCAAATTTCCCACCAAAAACACCATTCCCGAAAAAGTCCTATTGATCCATGATCACGCATGTAATCTTTGATTTGATAGGAAATGATTTGCAAAATCAAGTCATGACATATCTATGGTTCGGAATTAGGATAAAACACTTAACTGTGTGAGATTCATACGCTTTGAGTGATTTTCTTCTATTTTTGTTGGACCCAATTTTTCTTCTAAATGGTCGTTTAGAAACGAAACGCTAACATCCTGTTAGTACTTGGCTCTACTGAGTTTTAAAAGATTGGCTAAGATTTTGTTAAAACATAAGCACTTAGACAATGAAGGAAAGCTGGAGTTGCTGCACATGATGTCCAACGTTATGTCAAGGAATAAGATCGGGCTGCACAAGGCACAAGGCAAGATAAAATGTCAAATGAAGAATTGAAGCTGCAGGATCCACGATGTCGGATACAATGTCCAGGACATCCTGCCCGAAAATACTGGAGTTGCTGCACAATGCACAAGGCAAGATAAAAGAAGTGAAGCTGCAGGATCCACGATGTCGGATACGATGTCCAGGACATCTGGCCCGAAAATACTGGACACATAAATCTGTTATATCTTTAACAGATTATTGTGCAGTTAGCAACAGATAAGATGATCTATCTTTAGGAACGAATTAAAAGATAATTAAAGTTCGAATTACAAACTAGAAGAGTTCGTTCAGGGATTAAAGATTAAAGATAAAAACTAAAAGATCAAACTGTATCTTTTAGATCTTTAAGTGCAGATTTTTTCAGAAGAAGATAGATCTCATCCAGCACAAGTTGTTGCAGCCCAGATACACACACTGCTATAAAAACATGGAGGCTGCACGAGTTTTCTACCAAGTCCGGGATTGAAGAGTTATTTTGTGAGTTTTGGGACTTGAGTGTTTTGTGAGCCACCTTGATGTTATCCTAACTTCAAGTGTTGGACCTGTGTGTGTAGAGTTGATCTCTAGTGTGTAGAGTTGATCTCTTTTGTTCAGAGAGCAATCTCTGGTGTGTATTTGATTTAATTGTAAACACGGGAGAGTGATTGAGAGGGAGTGAGAGGGGTTCTCATATCTAAGAGTGGCTCTTAGGTAGAGATTGCACGGGTAGTGGTTAGGTGAGAAGGTTGTAAACAGTGGCTGTTAGATCTTCGAACTAACACTATTTTAGTGGATTTCCTCCCTGGCTTGGTAGCCCCCAGATGTAGGTGAGGTTGCACCGAACTGGGTTAACAATTCTCTTGTGTTATATACTTGTTTAATCTGTTCACACTATCAAATATAATCTGCATGTTCTGAAGCGTGATGTCGTGACATCCGGTACGACATCTGGCATTGGTATCAGAATTTCACATCCAAAATCTCATTTATGGTTATGAGAAAATTTCATCAGCATACTCTCCTTCCCCAATAGACACATTGTTTTTCATCAAAAAATTATATGTTTCTCTGATCAGTTGGGAGTTTTGTTTCTTTACTAAAGCATGTTCACATTTTAGTTAAAGAACACCGAGACTATTTTAGTCTCACTTTTGCAAGAACTACGTAGGTCTGACTTCCTCATCACAAATTGAGGATACGTAGGAGCAAAAATTCTGCTTTTGTCGACCACCCCACCTTTTGCTATCATGACCCAAGAGTCTGGTAGCATGCGGAGACACCTTCCGTTTATCCGCACCTCATCATTCGGAGACCCCAAGTCCGATTGACAAGTAGAGACCAACGTGGTCATCTGCATCCTTTCCGGAGATGTCAGCATCTTCCGGTGGAGACTATTTTAGTCTCACACCGCGAAAGCTAGAACTATGTAGGTCTGAGCTCCTCATCTCAAATTGAGGATACGTAGGAGCAAAAGCCCCGCTTTTGTCGACCGCCCCACACTTTTTGCCATCCTGACCCATGAAGTCAAGTGACAGGCGAAGATACCCAAGTGGTTATCCGCACAAATGATTTCTGTTAATCCTAACCCATGAAGTTAGGTGGCAGGCGGAGATACCCAAGTGGTTATCCATATAAACACTCTTTCGCTATCCGTCAGACTCAGAGTCCAGTAGCATGCAGAGACTAACGTTGTCTTCTGCACCCTTCGTCAATTGCGGCCAATGAGCCCGTTGACACGCGGATATTTACGTCGTCTTTTGCGCTTTCTGTCATCCTAACCCATGAAGTCAGGTGACGTACAGGGATACCCCGAGTGGTTATTCATACAAATGGTTTCTGTCATCCTGACCCGTGAAGTTAGGTGGCGTGCGGAGATACACAAGTGATTGTCTGCACAAACGATTTCTGTTAATCCTAACCTGTGAAGTTAGGTGGCAGGCGGAGATACCCAAGTGGTTATCTGTATAAACACTCTTTCGCTATCTGTCAGACTCAGAGTCTGACAGCATGCAGAGACTAATGTTGTCTTCTGCCCCCTTTGTCAATCGAGGCCAACGAGCCCGTTGACACGCGGAGATTTACGTCATTTTTCGCGCTTTCTGTCATCCTAACTCGTGAAGTCAGGTGACGTATGGAGATACCCCAAGCAGTTATCTGTACAAACCGTTTCTATCATCCTGACCCATGAAGTCAGGTGACGTACGGAGATACCCCAAGCGGTTATCTATACAAACGGTTTCTGTCATCCTGACCCGTGAAGTCAGGTGACATGCGGGGAATACCTTATGGTTATCCGCACCTTTCGTCAACCATGGGCAAATGAGCCCGTTGACGCGCAGAGACTAACATTGTCTTCTGCACCTTTTGTCATCTTGACCCATGGAGTCAGGTGACATGTGAGGGTACCTTATGGTTATCCCCACCTTTCATCAACCAGGGGCGAACAAGCCCATTGACGTGCAGAGACTAACATCATCTTCTGCACCTTTTGTCATCCTGACCCATGGAGTCAGGTGACATGTGGGCGTACCTTATGGTTATCCGTACCTTTCGTCAACCAGGGGCAAACGAGCCTGTTGACGCGCAGAGGCTAACATCGTCTTCTGCACCTTTTGTCATCCTGACCTATGGAGTCAGGTGGTAGGCGGAGATAACTTATGGTCATCCATACCTTTCATCCACCGAGGCGAATGAGTTCGACGATATCAGGATGATGTTGGTCGTTTGATTCTGACAATTCTTAAAATTTTTGCAGGTTTTTACTCTCGTCGTCCGGAGACATTCAAGCCTGATGACGCACAAGATTCTTCTCTGCTGGGCGGCGGGCGATTGAGTTCGATGGCATGGGGAAGTGTCGTGGTTGTCCAACTTTATCACTTTCAAGACATTGAAGTTTGTTGACGCTTCTGATGCCTTTTCTTTTCTTTCTGAATGGCAGGTTCCGCTGGTGGGGATATTGATCGGCCGAACAATGTTCCGCTCGAACGAAATTAGTGTCTTATCTTTACTTCGCTTTTATCTCTGATAAAAGATAAGTAAAGAGGGGCAACTATCATACCCTAATTTCGTCTGGGGACCATTGTTTGGTGGCATGCAACCTTCGCTTGACCGCCTTGAGGTACTTGACACCCATCGTTAGGTAATCTTTGAAGTTTCACAACATTCTGGAAGTCAAAAAGGGCATTGTTGCATAATCCGTAAAGTTTCGCGACATTCCGGAAAGAAAATAAGTGTCGTTACGTAATCCATAAAGTTTCGTAACGTTTCGGAAAAGGAATTAGCAAAAAAAGCAAAAGGGGAGTGTATTTAGTAAAAAGGGGTGTGCAAATAGCAACCAGGCCCACTTGGGCCTTCCAGGGGGTTCCAACAGAAGGCGGTGCCTTCTGGTGGAAGCGAGCTGGGTGGCAACCACCTCCCTCTTTTGCCCTATAAATAAGGGAAAGAGGGCAGAGTATTTTTGTTTAGTCCTTATGGTATTTAGGATTCTCTCGAAATTAGTGAGGAAAATTGTTTCCGTGAAAAAAATCCAAGCCGAGGCGCTTCCATAACGCTTCCGAGACGTTTCCGTGATCGATTTCGTGAAGATTCTTCACTGTTCTTCGTTCGTTCTTCATCGGTCTTCGATCTTCAATCGGTAAGTTCTCGAAATCCGATCTTTCAATTCCTTCTATATACCTTTAGTGGTCCCTACTTGTTTCGCGTGCTTTTATTTTTATTCTCGTTTATTTTCCGTACCCCCTTTTGACGTGCTTTAACCATTTATTTAAGCCCTTTTCTCGCCTAAGAAATAATAAAATGAATTTTCACTGATCATTTGAGTTGTAATATCGTTTAATCTCTGTTAAAATAAAATCCAACCGATCATTCATGTCGTAACCACGTTTTAATCCAAGAAGGGCAAAATAATAATAAAATAATCAAAATATCTTTGGATAAAATAATATAAAAAAAATCAATCGGACGATTTTCTTTGAAAGTTTCCTTGAATGAATTGACTAATAACCAAAGTGAAACTAAGGCTAAAATCAACTCATAAATCAAGCTTTGTCCACAAATCACTTAAAAACCGTTTTAAGGTCCAACGCCTTAAACGGTCCTCTTTGCTTTTTATTGGTTAACGTGGACTTTCGAAAGCATAAAATCAACATGTAACTTTGTCGCTACTTTCAAAAAACCAAGAGACCGTTAATGGTCCAACACCTTAATGTTTCTCTTCTTTCAAAAGAATCAAAAGATCGTTTAAATGGTCCAAAGCCTTAAACGACTTTTGTTCGGTCAAAATATATCTTGCAAAAAAGATAAAAACAACTTAACCAACATTCAGATCTCAAAGAACTACGTAGGTTTGATTTCCTTATCGCAATTGAGGAATACGTAGGAGCAAGGGAAACACCCTTGTCGACCACAAAAAGATAAAAAATACAAAAGGCGTAAAAAGACATAAAAACGTAAGAATGGGAAAATAAAACAATTTGAAGTCATATTTGCACACTCGAATAAAGGCTGCCGTCCTTTGTGACGGACTCGTGGGGTGCTAATACCTTCCCCGTGCGTAAAAACAACTCCCGAACCTTTCACACTTAAAGTTCGTAGAACACACCTTTCCAGTTTTTTCGACGTTTTCCTCGAATAAACATTGGTGGCGACTCTGTGCATTTTCCTCCCATGGAAGACGCACCCGTGAGCCCCGCGTCGCCCTCCCGCCGAAGGGTAGGTTGCGACACTTCCCACTCAGACTCTAGTTACTCCTCCTACATCCACACAGATACCACTTCCAGCTTCTATATCTGCTGGACCATTAGATTTTATTTTTGCACCACAAATGTTGCACTCCATGCTCCAGAGCATCCACAGGGGGCAGTCCATTATCATGCAGAGCCTTCAGGGCTTGGGCTTGCCATCCATCATGAGCATGGAGGAGTTTGATGCGTAGGTGGCCTGGCCAAGAGCCCAGCCTTCTTCTTCTGGAGGGGGTGGGGCCTCCGTAGCCCAGGAGCGTGCTTCTGAGGAGCCAACAACAGCAGCAAAGGGGGAGGATGAGCTCACCCCTCCTGAGCCTTCTTATTTTGATGCAGGTATACACATGGCTCAGGAGGAGAATGCTTCTACAAATCAGATCCCAAAGCCATCCTCAACACCCATAGCTGATGATGCCACACCATCTTCACCAGCACCTGAGTTAGAGCAGCCTATCTCTCAGGATTCACCAGCTGCTCAGGTGTTGGACCTTAATGAGCATGCACAGGAGCAACCACAAGAATAGGACATTTAAATTTGTCATCCTAAACATTTTGTTTATTTTCAGTTATTTTATGATTTTTGTTCAGTCATTTTAATTTCAGTTTTTATATTTCAGTTCTTTAAATGTTAGTTATTTAAATTTCAGCACTTTGAGTTGTTTGTGTATACCAAAAAGCTTGTTTGAACAGTGAATTGATTGAAAATGATATGCAATGGATTGTTTTGCATGAAATGAGTGTTTGAGAATGATTTGAATGAGCAACTGTATGATTTAAATGGATTGGAATGATTAGATAATTGTTTTGATCAAGCTTGTAGCCATTAGAAGAGAATGAGCATGTAATTAGAAGTATGACTGAAAATGTTAGCCAGTTTGTCAGTTTGATTGTGAAGGTACTCATTAGCCATAAGTCGATGAGAGAACGACTAACATTGAGTAATGATTTTTGCATGAATCTCTGAGTATGGAATGAATGCGTGAAATTGAAGATGATGAAGGGCATGCTTTGATTGAAGATAGCCACTTAGCTAAAAAGCTTACCTTGTGCATGATTGATTTATCCTTTGCACCCATTTTGAGCTGAAAGTATGATTGTTTGATTGAACCTTAAGCCTGTACAATTTATCTCCTTCTACCTTGTCTTAGGTTGTAGGAGAGCATCATTCATAAAAGGAAATTTTGGTTCAAAGCAAATTTTCCCAAATTTGGGGGAATTATGGAGTGAATGCTTGTAATGGTAAGAAAAGAGCAACACACAAAATAATCTAAAAAGCAACAAGTATTTTAAAAAACTATAAGTATAAAATAAAAATCTGTGTGCTGCTATTTAAGAAAAAGAAAAGCTAAGTGCGGAAAGGCAAGCAATAGAGTTGGAATAAAAAGAAAAAGGTTGATCTATGGATGAATGCTCTCTTAGAACCTAAGCTTTTGCATCCTAGAAAAACCATGAATTGATTGCAGCCTAGCCTCGTTACAAGCCTAGTAAAGTCCTTCAGATTCAATTTGTGTGTTCTTGACTGTATGGCATGAGATGAATTGCAAAGATTGAGACTTGTGTTAGTTGTTGATTGTTGGATAAGCCTAAACACTTGTGTTTGAGTGAAATAGTAGTTGTGAGGCCTTGGTTAATGATCCTTCCTTGATATCTGTCGCTCTTACTAGCTTATTTCAGTTGTGTTCCTTAATAATCATGTTCATATCTTTGAAAAGCTGCATGTCTTGTGAGAAGCTGTGATTGAAGCATTGTATGCCATTCATTTCATGTGATTGAATTCTTTGGGGCAAACACCTTGTGAATAATCACTGTGATTTTGTCACTTGAGGACAAGTGAGTTGTTCTTTCTTTGCTTGAGGACAAGAAAAACTATAAATTTGGGGGAGTTTGTTAGTCGTCTTATACGACTAACTTTTGTATAGAAAACTTTTACAAAATGTATATATTTTACCCAATTTATGGTTCTTTTTGTAGGACTGTAAATAAATTTTGCTTTGCTTTTATCTATGCTTAGTAGAAGCCTTGTGTATGGAATTAATGTCAATTTCTCTTCAATTTCAGGCAAAAAGGAGTTATTTTGAAGAAGTGCTAAAGTTGATGTCTCGCTAAGCGAGCTCAATGTGCTTAGTGAGTGTCATCCGCTAAGGGAGGCATCAACGCCCTTAGCGAATAAGAGGAATCTATAAGGGAATCTGTCATGCAGGCACGCGCTCAGCGTGTCATAAACTCGCTCAGCGAGTCGTTTGTCACCTTCAAGGATTAGCGCGAGTTTGGCGCTGAGCGAAAATTCACTTACTCGCGCTAAGCGCGAGAATGGCGCTAAGCGCGACGTCAAGGTCAATGAGCCCTTTTTAAGCCTGGAATAGAAGAAAGAAAGAGAGAGAGCACTGAATAGCTATAAGAGCTTGAAGAGTGAAATGCACAGAGGCAAAGAAGCCAAGTTTTGATCTTTTAGTAAGATTTGTGAGTTTTTGAGTGATTGTGAGATTCCTAGAGGTGGAGGAGACATCTCCACTCCTTTGTAAGCAAGCACTTTCTCTTAATTCCTCTTCTTCATTGTAAAAAGAGCTTCCTTGCTATGGAAGGCTAAATCCTTAGTTGGGGATTCTTGCTGAGTAATTGATGTAAAGTCTTTTCCTATCTAATTAAGGTTGTTTTATGTGTTCATCGTTTCTATTAGTACTTTATTATTGCATGTGTGTGGCTTGATCACCCATATGTGTGTACTGTTAGGGGCTTCAGCATGGAAAGATGTATTGTCTCCTTAGAACTTGATAGAGCAGGATTAGGTTACCGTATGTCTGGACACGGAGTGCAATAATTTAGTTTTTATTATGCTATGATCATAAAGCTGTTCAATTAAGCTAAGTTCAATAAGAGACATCTGCGAACAAAGTTTAATTAGAATTAGGCTAAACTCACGAGACATCGGTGTTTAGTACTTGAGCCTTCAGCATAGAACACAGAAACATCTTTAATTAGAGAAACATCCTTAATTGCATCAATTTGCTCAGTAAAAGGACCCAAAGCCTTTAGATATCTATTTTCACACTTACTTGCTCACGTTTATTGCTTTGTAATTAGAATAGAACATACTTTTACTTTCATTCACAATCATGATTTCTGTTTGCATATGCCTGCTTATTGAACAAACCTTTACCAAATGAACAAGTTCCCTAAGTTTGATACTCGGTTCACACCGTTTTAATTATTTACTTGACAACCCAATGCACTTGCCAATAGATTTCGCATCCACACAAACAAGTAGTATCTCGAAGTGCGAACACAACTCAAGCTTTTTCATGAGAGTCCCCAAGTGGAGGAGGAATTTGTCGTGGACCTCTCTTTGGTCTTGCCAATTTTATGTGGTGATGTGCCTTGAATGGCACTTGAGGAGTTTCCGTCCTTTTTCTTTTATATGTTGTCTCATTATTAGCATTTCATTACATGCTCACATTGAGGACAATGAGCATTTAAAGTGTGTGGGGGGGGGGGGGGGGGGGGGAGGTTTAGAAAAATCTATTTTATGTTTTCTTTGTTTTTTGTTTTTTTTTTTGTTTTCATTGTTTTCTATTTTTACTATTTGTGTTGTTATTTTTTTTTTGTATTCTATTTCAATTTTTTCATTTCTATTTGTTTTTTTGTCTCTATTTAGTTGTATTATGTTCTGTCTGTCTTTCTATATTTTGTTTCAGTTTTGTATCTGTATGTTGTTTTCTATTTCCTGTTTTGTTGTATTTGTTTTGTTTTGTTGTTTTATTGTTTTTATTGTTTTTATATACAGAAAATAATAAAATAATAAAATTTTACAACTGCTGTTATCTAATGTTTTTTTTGTTGAATTTAGGCACTTTCTCATGTTTTTCATAGGATTTCTAACTTGTAAAATTTGTGAGAGATGTATCATTCTTAATAGAGAGGTTTCATGCTTGAAGTGAGCCATTGTTGCAATTGTGGTAGTGATAAGTAGGCTTGAAAATTTTGAGGTGGATCACGTGTGATGGAATTATGCCTTGTGAGTTTTTGGGATTTTGTGGATGGATTGAATTATTCCATTCTTGCTCTTTCATGTGTGACTTCACCCTTGTGCTAGATTACTCTAGGTTTTGCCTTGCTTCTCTTGTCATTCCTTGTTGCACATGCATTGATTGAGATGATTTAGGCCTTCTTTCTTTTAGCCACTACCCAAATAAACCTACCTTGAATTGATATCCATTGTCACCCACTTTGAGCCTTTAACCCCTTCTTTCATTTTGTAGCTCACTACAAGCCATAAAAATGGAAAACCATGTTGTCCTAAACTTTAGGGAGAAAAAAGGCCTTCAATTTTTTGGTAGTGGGTTTCAAACAAATGTGGGAGATTTGTACTTTGTTTTATGAAAGTTCCTTTGTTTTCGTCATTTCATTTTCTTGTGACTTGTTGAAAAGAAAAAAAGAAGAGAAGAAAACAAAAGAAAAAAATATAAAAGAAAAGAGAAAAAAAATGGGAGTATAAAAAGAAAAAGTTCAAAAAGAAAAAAAATGTACAAACAAAGAGAAGAAGAAAAAACAATGAATGAAAAAATGTGTTGTGGGTCATTTTCATTCTTGTAAGTTCTTGTTACTTTAATTTTATTGTTCTTCACTTTGTTTCTTTGTTTCTAACCTTCTTTTTACTTGTTGACTTACTTCCCATTACTCCTATTTTCCCTTACTTTTATCCTAAATATCCTTCTCATATCCACCCTTACCTAAGCCATACATTACAAACCAATAAAAGTTATTTTTATCTTTTGATGCATGTGTATTTCAAGTTGAATGGATTAAAATCTAATCAAAATTTGGATGTGCTAGTTACATGTGGTGCTTGAGTGTAAAACACAAACTCATACACATTTGGTAAGGTGAGTGTTGTTCTTTGAGAAATTTCTATCACCATGGTACATTCTTACTTTTGACTTGACTACTTGTCCACTTTACATTTTGTAATCATGTGTTCATGGATTGCTTGTTACCTTGAGACCATTCTTCAATTTTCCATCTCTCTCATTTTAGTGTATTGTTAGGATCCATTAAAAAATGTGTGTGCCTTGTTCATACCTTTCTTTTAGTTGTAATTATTTTTAGTTTGATTTTTTTTCTTAGTATTTCTTTAATTTTTGCCCACGAGTGTAAAAGATAAAGTTTGGGGGAATTTGATTGAGCATTTGTATTTAATATTTTTCTATTCTTCTTAGCTCAATTGACATCTCTTTGACACTTATTTTCTCACCTTAACTTAGTTTTGGTCATAGGCAAATGATTGAGCTTAATTGAGAATAACTAATTTTCAAATTTTGTACTTACTTGACCTATCTGTCTTGTATAGGGCCTAGAAGACACTATAAAACTCCAAATCGAGTGTGTAAATAGTCCTTCGAAAGCTGAGAAAAAGATATTCGATTTTGTTACAAGTAATCTTTGCCCAATTCTGCCATTTGGAGGATTAAATTAAGCTTGAAAGTCATAACCTCCGTACTTGAATAATTAGGCTGCAAGTTTGGGCTTTGTTTTGTGTAATTAGTTTAATTAGGTAGATTAGATGGGCCTAATCAAGGCCCATCACTTCATTCTAAGTAGTAACTCTATATATTACTGGAAGTTAGTTAGTTAGTTCATTTTGTAAAAAATAAAATTAGTTATTTGTTATGCAAGTTTTCACTTTTCTCTCAAGTGTTCTTCATTCTTCTTCCTCTTTTCACTTCTATTCTTCCATTTTCTTGCACAAAATTCCGTGTCTTTTCTATTGGTGATGATCATGGAGGGCTAAACAATTAATCAATCCAAGGATCCACTCCATGCAGGGCTGAATTTGAGTTCTGGTTTAGTATTTCTAATCTTTGTGAATGTTCATCTTTCTCTTCAATCCTATTTTCGATTTTCATGATTATGATTATGCTTAGGATTGAAAATGGATTAGTTTATAGATTCATTTCCTAATTTTGAAATTTAATAAATGATTATTTGGATGATTTTCCAACCTCATTTGCGATCTCAAACAATTTAGAGATTGATTCGATTGAACTTTCTCTAATGCATTTGAGTGAACTTTCACACTGAACATCATTTGTAGTAACTGTGATAATTCTATTTGCATTGGTTTGGTGAATTGAATTGATGCTATCAAAGTTGATTTGTGTTCTATTTTTATTTTGTTCTATTTCTTCAACTCTATTTTTGTATTTTCGTATTCCTTTACAATTGCCTACAAACTGTTCAATGAAATCCCCCCCCCCTTGTTGTTTATAAGTGAATGAACGTAGGAACCAAATTGAATCATATTTCAGGGTTCAACCTAGGTTAATTTTGTACTATAGATTCCTAGTTTTATTTTTTTTTGGAACAACTCGACATTTGTTATCAACCTTCAAGCTAGAAGGGAAGTTGGTTGGCTACCATATCCTTCTACTCGTTGATAGTGGAACAAGCCATAATTTCATAGCACGCAAGCTGGTGAGTTCTTTGAATTTGGATATTATGCTGACACAAGAGTTCTGTGTAGGACTTGGCAATGGCTATCACTCCTCTTCTCAAAGAATTTGTAAGGACTTGCGGGTCAAATTGGGCAGATACACCATCATAGCCACTACATATGTTCTGGATTTGGGAGGTGTGGGCTAACTAGAGAAGTTTGGTCGCCCCACTATGGACTGACGCAAAAAGACCATGAATTTTGAGGACAACATCTAGTTAATTACCTTGCAAGGTCATCATCTTCATGATGTGCATTGTTTCCCTGCTCTACAAGGCCTTCTCTAGAGTGTGGTTACTGAAGAAGCGACCTTTCTTACTCTAGAACGCCCAGTCACTCCTATTCACTTGCCACTCGACTTGCAAGAGTTCGAGATTAGAACACATTTGTTTTCAATCCAGTGAAGGCACTACCACCCCAGTGCATCCACAACCATGTTATTAAACTATTGCTTAGGTCGAAAATGGTAAATGTTCACCTATACAGATATGCCTACCACCACAAAGATGACATGGAGCACCAGGTGCGTGAATTGATGTTGGAAGGTGTTATTTGTTCAGCTTCCGGCAAGTGCACCGGATCGCACAAGTAGTATAAAATGGTAAGAACCGAGTATCGAACACTCGGGGAACTTGTGTTATTTGGTAAGTTATTTCAGCAAATAGGCGTCTATTGGGTAAAAGTAAGTGTGAAAATGAACAAGTGTATAAACTATCTGTGCAAAAAGAAAGAAAATCATGCAAGAGAAATGATATGTAAAAACAAGTAGAGAACATATTGGTCTTCCTAATAGGTGCCTGATGCTAAAAAGATATTCTCTATCTAACAATGCTCATGTGTTCTTATGGTGTCTCTTGAAATACTAAACCCCGATTCCTCATGACAGTTTAGCCTAATCCTGATCAAGCATCATCCGCAGATTCCTCTTGTAAGACTTAACTCAACAAGGACCGCATTAAGACACACATACTCAACTAACTTATCGCACCCTGATTCCTCGTGAAAGCACGACAACTCAGCCCAGCACTATCAAGGACTTTAGAGTCAAACCAGTTTCCACTATTGAATGACCCTAACAAAGCATGCATCTACGTGATCAAGGTAAAGGCATACTGGAATGAAAAGCATATAGCATAGAGAACACACAAAGCATCATTAAATAGATAGAAATGTATTTACATCAGGTACCTACAGGGAAGATCCAACAGAGGATTTAGCTTTCCATACCAGGAAGCCTTCTTAACAACAAAGAGAAGAACAAGATGAAAGATTGCAAAAATACAAGTGGTGAGGATGTCTCCTTCACCTCTTGGATCTCACAATCACTCACAAACTCATCTCAAGCTCTCAAACCGGCTCCTGCTCAAGCTCTGGTCTTTGCAGATCGTCACATAGCAAAATCTCTCAAAACTCTCTGGAACTTGGACCTTTCTCTCTCTAGAAACCCTAGACATGCAAAGCTCCGAATCCCAGTCCAAACTCCCTTCTCAAAATCTGATTTCAGGCTTAAATAGGTGGCCTTCTTCGTGCTCGTGCGCTTAGCACACGTATGAACCGCTTAGCGCACGTTAGTGATTTTTGGCTTAGCGTGCCTTTCTCGCTTAGCAGATGAACTGAAGCGGTGCACTTAGAGAGATGAAGCGGTGTGCTGAACGAACCTATACAACTCATCTTCTTCTGGATTCTTCCTCGCGCTTAGCCCAGGAGTGTTGCGCTTAGCGGATGCTCGCTAAGCCAGCATATTGGCTTAGCGAGAAGGTTAAAGCAACCTTTTCCAAAGCTTTCCTAATTATCCTGAAATTGAGAGAAAATGATTATTAAACACACAAAATGAAAATACTAAGTATTTATTACCTATACTTAATAGAAAATACTTATAACATTACAAAATAACCATAAATTAGGAGAGTTCGATACAATTTATACATGTTTTATACTCAAAAGTTAGTCAATTTCACCGACTAACAACTCCCCCAAATTTACAGTTTTGCTTGTCCTCAAGCAAAAAGAGAACAACTCACTTGTCCTCAAGTGACAATGACATGCAGTGACTATGTACAAAGGTGTATGCTACAAAGTTACTGATTGCATGATAAGAGAATGGAGTAAAATGCCCTCATCACTTGTTTTTCACAAGGTATGTAGTTATCCAAAGAAAAGAATGAAATGTAACCTGAACAAATAGATGGAGTTAGGCATAAGACAAATATCAAGGAAATTAGCTTAAACCACAGTCTCACGACTACTGTTTCACTCAAGCACAAGTGTTTAAGCTATTCATTAATAACAACTAGCAAGAGGTCCAATCTTTGAATTTCATCTCATGCCATAAAGTCAAAAATGTATAAACAGAATCTGAAGGACTTTCTCAGGTTTGTAGTGAGGCTTGGCTACAAAAATTCATTGGTTTTTCTAGGATTCAAAGGCTTAGATTCTAAGAGAGCACAAATCCTTTTTTTTTTAACATACAACTTATTTGTTGTGTGTGCTGATGCTTAACCTTTTTCTTTTCATTCTAATTGACTTTCCTCCCCCAAATTTAGAGTAATTTTGCCTTGAACCATATGCTCTCCTAAAATCTAAACAAGGTATCAAGAGATAATTATTTAAGTTCAAGGTTCAAATTTTTGACAATACCATTTAGCTCAAAAAGGGAGCAAAGGATGCAATTATCATTCAAGGTAAGTTGTTTGGTCAAAAGAGCTTGTGTATGTACAATCTTGGCCTTCATCATGTCCTCATTTATACATTTCATTCTAAAATTCAGAGATTTATGCAAAGATTATCACTCACAGCTAGTCGTTCACTCACAGAGTAAGGTCACACTCTCACCGGTTTTGGTTTAAGCGTTTCTTTCACAATCAATTTGTCTACTGACTAACAATTCTAATTGCAAGTTCACATTCTTGTTCTTTCTTTGTCTAACATACACACTTGCTCAAACTCATGAAAGGAAACACAAACTCCATCACAATCATGCACTCAATTTTCATAAAAAGATAAAAGTGTTTCACTGCCATGACATCAAAAACAAGTCAAACTGTTCAAAATGCTTCAGGATAAGCATACTAACTATTCATAAATAAAACTAGCAGTATATATAGACATAAAGGAAATATTGTACAAAAACCAAAATAATAATAATAATAAACCAAAAAGCAAAAAGTATCATCAGGAATCAAAATTCCTGTGACTGGTCCTGTGTGTCCTGTGTCTGACCATCCTCCTCATCTGTCAACTAAAGCACTAGAGTAGTGGAAGGAGAAGTGTCCACAGCTAGGACTGGTGTAGTTGGGTCCTCTAGCATCTGTAGAAGAGGAGTGGAGGGTTCAACTCCAGGCTGAGGTGAGGGTAAATTTACCACTGGTGAAAAAGGCTCTGAAGTAGCCTCAAGGGATCGCTCAGGAATGGTAGTAGCTACCTGTCTCACCTGTGTCTCTTCTACCTCTTCTCCTATATCAAATGGCTTTGGGATGGTGGCCTCAGATGACTCATCCTCCATATGCTGAGGTACCTGGGCTGTGGGACCTTTGTCTTCCTTATGAAGAGAAGATTGGGTCCCAGTCCAGACTACCATCTCATTAAACTGCTCTACTGTAGGAATAGAGTCTGGAGGTGCCATCATTTGCAAACTCTGTAGTAAAATGATCTTTCCCTGATGAATGCTTTGGAGCATGGCTTCAAAGCACTGAGAATTTGTCTGAGCTGGGATAGAAGGGGCTGCTGAAGTGGATGTTGGAGTAGGGGCTGCAGAAGTAGAAGGAAGCTTAGCTAGCCTTGCCCTCGCCCTCCTAGCCCCTCGGATAGAGACTGTTAGATCCTCAGGGTTCCAATTGTTCTTCCTGATGTAGGCCAGGTTAATGACCGGGCTCAGGCGCTTGAAGGTAAGGCTGTCAGATACAACCCCCCTGGCTCTGCATAATGCGATGATTAGAGCAGGGAACCCAAGTCTAGAGGTGTTAGACTGAGCTATAGAAGTTATCTGGCCAGAAATCAGCGCTCTTATGTTCATATCCAAGTGAGAGACTAGGCCAAAGATCAGCCTAGCTCTGTTCACTGTCAAATCAGAGGTATGTGACGTGGGGGCCAAGTTGGAGTATGAGAGGACACTCCACACTTGAGCTAGTGTAGTCAAATCCTTCTTGAGAATCCTCCCAGGATGGCCCTCAGAGTTCAAGATGAACCCTCGGCCAGGTATGCATAAAGCAGCTTCTATCTCTCTGAAGTCTGTAGGCAACCTGCAGTATCTGGAATATGCGAGTAGAGTTTCTCCCTCAGCTAATACCATAGGTGTCTCCAGGAATGCGTTGAGACTGTCAGCATCAATCTTCACCAAATGACCTCTAACCCTGGACTGCTTTGGTGGACAGTCCTCAGAACTAAATAAATTTTCATAGAACTCTTTCACCAAAGCCAGATCTATGCTCCCATCGGCAAAATTGGTGAGGCGTTAATGGAAATTACACCTTTCCAGCTCGACCTTAAAGTCATCTAGCTCAGTGTGATATAGCTTTACTTTCCTCTCAGGTATAATGTTTCTTCCCAGGACATTTTTAGTGTATCTGGTCCAAGCATCTAATGAAGAGAATCTCCTTGTGTCATACTAAGATGTGGGCCTTGTACCAATGCTCTTTCTCTTTCTAGAAGCCATTTGTAGACAGAGGAACCCCAACAATTAATTAGGACACAATTATTCAAATTTTAAAAACTAAAAAATAAAACTGAAAAAGACATTGGCCGCTTAGCGAGACATGGTCCGCTTAGCTGGCCTTTGTAAAAAAAAACACTATCGCTTAGCGGCACGTGGAGCCGCTTAGTGGAAGTTACAGAATTTTTAGATTCTGCAGAATTGGCTTAGCGGGAAAGCGCCAGCTAAGCTGAACATGTGTCGCATGGATTTGTGCTAAGCTCATGAAAGGCAGTGCTTAGCGGCACCAACTCTTCAAAAATTTCACTAAGTATTGGGAGCTTAGCGAGTGAAGCTCACTTAGCTCAGCGGATGCTACAACCAATTGTGCTTGGCTCAGGAAAGCTCGGCTTAGCGCGCGACTATCAACAAAAAAAATTGGTTAAGTTACCTGGGCTTAGCGATTCAGCCTCGCTTAGCCACAGGTAGTTCAACAAGAGGATGAGTGTTCATCCTCAAAGGATGAACCCGCTTAGTGCGGTATGCGCGCTTAGCGAGTTCTTCAGATAACGCTTGCATACAATGAGTATTGATGAACTTGCTTAGTGCAGCATGCTCGCTTGGCGAGTTCATCACGTTTTCTAGAAAATGCAGAAAATACAGTTTGTTTTCTCGCACTTTTCAAGCCTCTAAAAGGCATATCAGTCATGCAATGTGTGCGCCATACTTAATTCAGTATACAAGTGTACATAGCCCTAATCTTAAACTAAATCTACCAAAACATAAAAACCCTAAAAATCTAAAGCTATAGTTGAAGTCTTTTACCCTAAAGTTAAGACAAGAAAAAGAGAAAAAAGAATCAAGGAACTTACTTGAATGGTGTATGATTGATGCTTCAAATTCGGAAATGCACAAAGAAAACACAGATGCAAAATGTGCAATTTTTTTGGAGAGAGAAAATGCAGAGATGAGGTTTCCATAATCTGGCTAATGTGAGTGTAACTGCTGTTACACTCACTTAAGAAGTTTTTTTATGCTTTCGCTTAGTGGACCGCTGCGCTAAGCGAGCAAGAGACACGTTTGGTTTCTCAACAAGGCTCGCTTAGAAGACCTGTGTGCTTAGCCGACGTTTCAAATTCAAAATCAGTTTTTTTTTCTCTTTTACACAGAAACTCGGCTTAGCGCGAGGGTGAGTCTACTTAGCGAGGTCTGCAGATTAGAAAAGTTGCAACTCTTGCTAAGCCTGGCTCTGGCTAGCTTAGCTAAAATGATGCATCTTAAGTACAGAGGAGCATGCGCTTAGCTGAGAGGGACTCGCTTAGCGCTCACACTGTCGCAATGAATCTCGCTTAGCTGCCATGACTGGCACTTAGCGTCATGGACCTTAATTAAGGCCGTAAGGAATTACGCTTGGTGACAATAGGTCACGCTTAGCCACGGATAATTTGTCGCTTAGCGATCAGGCTGAAGCTTAGCTGAATTCAGATCGAATTTAAGTTAGCTTAGCTCAACCTTGGCCAGCTTAGCGGACCTAATCAGCTTCAGATACAAAGGTTGGGCGCTAAGCGCTTGAGACTCGTAGATTAACACATGAACAGAGATGCGCTTAGTGCGAGGCTTGCGCTTAGCGAAAGGACTATTTTTTTTCAAAAAATATTTTTCTAAGTTATTTTTCAGTCCTTTTTTCCATGAAATTGAAACCCTTATGTTAAGCATTCAAAGATTGGATGATATACTCCTATGTATAGACTATATAGCAAGTTCCAAATGATTTAAATGCATAAAACAAAAAAAATAAAAATAGTAGAATTTAAAACTGGGTTGCCTCTTAGGAAGCGCTTCTTTAACGTCATTTGCTTGACGCTTTTACCTCACTAGGTGATCTTATGTTTTGGTTCCTACTTTCAGAACCTCTTGACCTCCTTCCATTACCTGTAAGCAAACATTGTGCTTTGGAGCAAGCTTGTCTTCAACAAACAAATCAAAATCAATTTTCTGATCTTCAAAACCTAGCTCCAGCTTCCTCTCCCCCATATCAACTATGCAGCTTGCGGTCAACATGAATGGCCTTCCCAATATTACAAGGATGTCAGTATCTTCAGAGATATCCATTACCACAAAGTCTGTCGGGAAGATAAAATGTTTTACTCTGACCAAAACATCTTCAATTACTCCATATGGCCTGGTAATGGAGCAGTAAGCTAATTGTAAAGTCATTCGAGTGGGCATTATTTCCAACTCTTCCAATCTTCTGCACATGGAGAGTGGCATCAAATTGATACTGGCTCCCAGGCCAATAAGAGCTTTTCCCACATTGACTTCTCCAATTGAACAAGGAATCGTTACACTCCCAAGATCTTTATGCTTGGGTGGAAGGATCTTCTGGATCACAGCACTGCAATTTCCTTCCACTATGATGATTTCTTGATGAATATATTTGTGCTTCCTTGTTAACATATCTTTGAAATTTTTTGAGTAGAGTGACATCTGCTGCAAAGCTTCTATGCAGGGCATGGTTATTTCCAGTTTCCTGAAAATATCTAAAAATCTCGTCAGATGACGATCTTTTTCTTTCTTGGAAGGTACCACAGGATACGGTACTTCCACACCTTCATCCACAGCTTTTTCACTCCTACTCTTCTTTGCAGTCATATTATTTTTTTCTTCTTTTTCATTTTTTTCATTTTCTATTTCTATTTCTTTTTCTTGGTCCTTCAATTCTTTATTCTTGACCATTATTTGTTCCTCATTTTCTTGATTACTTTCACCTCTCACCTCATTTTTCTTTCCATCAGTACTTTTCTTGTCAGCTGTTTTCTTCTTATGCACAACACTATCCTCATCCTTAACCTCCACAAACCTTTTACTCCTTGTCATCAAAGTTTTGCATTCCTCCTTGGAATTTTGTTCTGTATTTGCCACAAAATTGTTGGATGACTTGTCAGCTATCTGCTTGGCCAGTTGTCCCACCTGGACCTCAAGGTTCTTTAGTGCTGACTCAGTGCTTTTATGATTTAACATTGTTACCTGCATAACCTGAGTCAAGATCTCCTCCAGCTTAGTAGTTCTCTAGAATATGTTAGGTCCTTGTTGGATTGGCCTATTTGAAGGCCCACTCTGGTCTTTGTTGAACTGATTGCCAGGGTGTGTCCTCCACTGTCCTTGTTGATTATATGTACCTTGCTGGAAGCCTGAAAATCCTCCTTGAGTATACCCTTGTCGCTGTTGATTTCCCATATAATGAATTTCTTGAGTATTTTCTTCAGTGGGAGTACATTGGCCTATTTCATGAGCCTCACCACAGATTGTACAACCTGTAACCTGCAAAACAGAAGAGTGTGTAGGTTGACCCATAGACAACTTAGTTGGCAACTTACTAAGTGTTTCTGTTAAAATCTCCAGTTGCTTAGAAAGCAACTTGTTTTGTGCCAATAACACGTCATGTGATGATAGCTCTATCAAGCTTTTCTTCGTGGGTTGGTGGGTTCTATCTCGTAGAATGGCATGATCACTGGCTGACATATTCTCAATTAGCTATGTTGCTTCTTCCGGGGTCTTCAGTTTTATCTTTCCCCCTGCAGAAGCATCTAATAGTTGCTTGGTTTGTGCTCTCAGCCCATCTATAAACATATTCAATTGGGTTGGCTCGGAAAACCCATGAGTGGGAGTTTTTCTTAACAAGCCTTTGAATTTCTCCAATGCTTCACTCAGAGATTCATCAGGAAACTGATGAAATGAAGAGATTACAGCTTTCCCTTCTGCGGTCTTGGACTCTGGGAAGTATTTCTTTAGGAACTTTTCAACAACTTCTTCCTAGGTTTTCAGACTGTTACCTTTGAATGAGTGGAGCCACCTCTTGGCTTCTCCTGCCAATGAAAATGAAAAAAGGTTGAGCCTAATAGCTTCGTCTGGTACACCAGCAATCTTAACAGTGTTACATATTTCAATGAACGTTGCCAAGTGTGCATAGGGGTCTTCATTAGGTAATCCTTGAAATAGGTTCCCTTGTATTAAATGAATTAAGGAATGTGGATAGTTGATGTTGTTAGCTTTCACTTCAGGACGTGCAATGCTGGTAAAAAATTGTGGTACTGAACTACTTGAATAATCCTCAAGGGTAATCCTCTGGTCATGCTCTTCTGCCATGGTAATGGCTTCAGGTAATTGAGTGGCAGATTCCCTTGATGATGGTGAATCAGGTGATAATAAGTCAGAAAAATGAGTCTCCTCCTCAAGAATGGATGCAACTGTTCTGTCTTCCAAAAATTTCCTTTTCCTCTCGGCCCTGTTCCTTCGCAACGTAGCTTCAATTTCTAAGTCCAAAGGAACTAAATTGCCTGTGGGAGATCTATGCATATACAATACTAACAGAACAATGGTTATCCAGTTAAACATGAAAAGACAAATATAATTTATGAACGAATATTCACAAAAACAATCAAAGAATAACAAATAAAGAATAGACACCTAAAAACGAGCTAACTTCCAAAATAAAAAGAAGTTCCCTGACAACGACGCCAAGAACTTGTTCGGCTTCCGACAAGTGCATCGAATCGCACAAGTAGTATAAAATGGTAAGAACCGAGTATCGAACACTCGGGGAACTTGTGTTATTTGGTAAGTTATTTCAACAAATAGGCCTCTACTGTGTAAAAGTAAGTGTGAAAATGAACAAGTGTATAAACTATCTGTGCAAAAAGAAAGAAAATCACGCAAGAGAAATGATATGTGAAAACAAGTAGAGAACACGTTGGTCTTCCTAATAGGTGCCTTATGCTAAAAAGATACTCTCTATCTAACAATGCTCATGTGTTCTTATGGTGACTCCTGAAATACTAAACCACGATTCCTCATGATAGTTTAGCCTAACCTGATCAAGCATCGTCCGCAGATTCCTCTTGTAAGACTTAACTCAACAAGGACCGCATTAAGACACACATACTCAACTAACTTATCGCACCCCAATTCCTCGTGAAACCATGACAACTCAGCCCAGCACTATCAAGGACTTTAGAGTCAGACCAGTTTCCACTATTGAATGATCCTAACAAAGCATGCATCTACGTGATCAAGGTAAAGGCATACTGGAATGAAAAGCAGATAGCACAGAGAACACACAAAACATCATTAAATAGATAGAAATGTATTTACATCAGGTACCTACAGGGAAGATCCAACAGAGGATTTAGCTTTCCATACCAGGAAGCCTTCTTAACAACAAAGAGAAGAACAAGATGAAAGATTGTAAAACTACAAGTGGTGAGGATGTCTCCTTCACCTCTAGGATCTCACAATCACTCACAAACTCATCTCAAGCTCTCAAACCGGCTCCTACTTCAAGCTCTAGTCTCTACAGATCTTCACACAGCAAAATCTCTCAAAACTCTCTGGAACTTGGACCTTTCTCTCTCTAGAAACCCTAGACATGCAAAGCTCTGAATCCCAGTCCAAACCCTCTTCTCAAAATCTAATTTCAGGCTTAAATGGTTGGCCTTGTTTGTGCTCATGCGCTTAGCGCACGTATGGACCGCTTAGCGCATGTTAGTGATTTTTGGCTTAGCGTGCCTTTCTCGCTTAGCAGATGAACTGAAGCGGTGCACTTAGAGAGATGAAGCGGTGCGCTTAGCGAACCTGTGCAGCTCATCTTCTTCTAGATTCTTCCTCGCACTTAGCCTAGGAGTGTTGCGCTTAGCGGATACTCGCTAAGCCAGCAGATTGGCTTAGCGAGAAGGTGATAACAACATTTTCCAAAGCTTGCCTAATTATCCTGAAATTGAGAGAAAATGATTATTAAACACACAAAGTGAAAATATTAAGTATTTATTACCT
Source organism: Glycine soja (assembly GCF_004193775.1). Taxonomy (NCBI): domain Eukaryota; kingdom Viridiplantae; phylum Streptophyta; class Magnoliopsida; order Fabales; family Fabaceae; genus Glycine; species Glycine soja. Next base: position 28,116,496 of record NC_041008.1, on the reverse strand, counting down.
ATACTTAACAGAAAATACTTATAACATTACAAAATAACCATAAATTGGGAGAGTTTGATACAATTTATACAAGTTTTATACACAAAAGTTAGTCGGTTTCACCGACTAACATTATTCGCCACTCAATGAGCCCTTTCTCCAATCTAATCATTTTGGTTAAGAAGAAAGACGAATCTTGGCACATGTGTGTGTATTTTTTAGCTCTGAACAAGGCTTGTGTCCTAGATAGGTACCTTATCCCAACCATTAATGAGTTACTTGATGAACTCCATGTTTCTAAATTCTATTTGAAGAGTGATCTTAAATCAAGATTTCACTAGATTCAAATGCAGGAAAGTGACATCCATAAGACTACATTTCCAACTCATGAGGGCCATTATGAGTATTTGGTCATGCCATTTGGGTTGGTGAACACCCCCTTTACATTCCAGTCGACCATGAACTCAATGTTTTTGCCCACTTATTTGCTGTTGTGTTCTGGTTTTTTTGTGATATCCTTATGTACAATTCTAATTGGACTTCTCATTTAGCCCATCTTGTGGAGGTGTTATCCCTTTTGGACCTTCATCAGTTTGTGACTAATCACAAAAAGTGCTCATTTGGGTTACCTTCCATTGTTAACATGGGCCATGTTATCTCAACCCAATGAGTGGAGATAGGCCTTTCTAACGTCAGTGTTGTGTTGGAATGGCCCAATCCTTTTAACGCCAAGGATGTTCCTAGCTTCCTTAATCTCAAGAGCTATTACTGTGGTTTTGTCAAAGACTACAATAAGCATACACAACCACTTAGTCAATTTATTTAGAAGGAGGAGTTCTTTTGGGGATCAGATCAAGAACGTGCATTTTACTGCCTCATGTAGCGTTTGGCTACTTACCTTATTTTAGCACTTCCCAATTTCTCCAAAGATTTTGTCATCAAGTGTTATGCCTCTAGTCATGGTCTTGGAGCTTTTTTGATGTAGGACCTCCAACCAATAGCCTATTACAGCAAGGCTCTTTCTCCACGCACTCTGTCTAAACTGGTTTACGAAAAAGAGATCATGGCCCTTACCCTGTCTGTGCAACATTGTAGGCACTATCTTCTGGGCAAAAGCTTTAAGGTGTATATTAATCATTGTAGCTTAAAGCATCTTCTCCAACAATGTCTCACCACTATCGACCAATAGTGTTGGCTTTCTAAACTAATGGGTTTCCAATTTGAGGTGGTTTATAAGCCTAGACCAAAAAACAACGTTGTTGATGCCCTATCTCGACAACAACCAACTCATGTTCTCAATGCTATCTCCATAAGTCCTTACTGGATGGATTTTCCAACAATCGGGGAGGAAGTTCAAAAAGATCCTGATATGGTTCATTTGAAGGAAAATTTGCAGAGTAACCCTGCATCCGTACCTCACTATGCTCTTTGTGATGGCCTTTTGTTCTTCAAAGGGCGCTTGGTGTTACCCAAGACTTCTTCTTTGATCCCCAATTTATTGGCCGAGTTCCATGACTCAATGACAAGGGACATTCTGGGTTTACTAAGACATATATGAGGTTGGCCTCTAGCTTCTTTTGGAAGGGAATGAAGACCTCTATCATGGAGCACATTCGTCAATGTCATGTGTGTCAACACAACAAGTACCAGACCATGCCTTTGATGAGATTATTGTAACCTATTCACATTCTATAGATCCTTTGGGACGACATCTCCATGGCTTTTATCACCAAGCTGCCATGTTTCCAAGGCTATGAAGTGATTCTCACAGTGGTTGATCGTCGGTCTAAGTAAGTTTATTTTTTGGCTCTCAAACATCCTTACACCACATGAACAATGGCTGAGACCTTTCTCAAAAAGGTGGCAAAAGTTCATGGTTTTCCTAAATCTATTATTAGTGATTGGGATCCCCTATTTCTTAGCAAGTTTTGGAGCAAGTTGTTTTGCCTTCAGGGAACAACCTTATGAAGGAGTACCACATATCATCCCCAGGCTGACAGACAAATGGAGGTCATCAATTGCCATCTAGAAACTTTCCTCTAGGTAGGCAATGTATATCAACAAGGCCCGGCTTGCACACATTTTTCTTGAAAGGAGTATGATACAAGGCCTTAGTAAACATATCAACAAGTTGACATCTAGAAGGAACATGAGACAAGAGAATGAGGCCTTCATGAATCTTGATTCGAATTAAATGACAATCCACTTCAATGTGCTTTGTTCTCTCATGAAAAGAGGGATTCTTTGCAAGCTGAATTGCAGATTCATTATAAGAAAAAGTGCAAAAAGGAACAAGAGTGGAGAGATGAAGATCATCACAAAGATACTTTATCCATTGTAATTCACAGGCAAGAGAAGCAAGAGCTCTATACTTAGCTTTAGTAGAGCTCCTGGAAACTGTTGATTGCTTCTTAGCCTTCCAAGAGATTAAGGAATTACCAAGAAAAACACAATAGCTAGTGACTAACTTGCGACTAACTGGACATGTAGCCCAATCAGAATCAGAGAAAGCTTGGATCTTCAGGTCATTATTAACAGGATAAAAAAGACCTAAGCCTGAAGCACCCTTCTAATATCTCAAAATTCTTAAGGTAGCCTGTAAGTGAGGAGTTCTAAGCTTGGAAACGAACTGACTAACTTGTTGCACAACAAAAGCAATGTCTAGTCGGGTATTGGTTAAGTGAAGAAGTCTTCCAATAAGCCTCTTGAAAGAAGTGACATCCTCTAGAAGATCTCCCTCATCAGAGTTCAATCTAATAGAAGCATTGGCTGGTTTGCAACCAGTAAGACCAAATTCAGAAAGCATTTCTAAGCAATACTTTCTCTAGTTTAAAATCAAGCCAGTCTTAGATCGTGCAACCTCAAAGCCCGAGAAAAACTTTAAATCACCCAAATCTTTGATGTGAAACTGATCATGAAGCTATTGTTTGACTGCAATGATTTCAACTAGACTATTTATAGTAAGGACAACATCATCAACATAAACTAATAATGTTGTAAAGGAAGAAAGAGTTTTCTTGACAAACAAGGAATAATCTGAAATGCTTTGAACATAGCCAAGTTGAAGAAGGGCAGAAGTCAACTTCTGATTCCATTGCCTACTAACTTGTTTGAGGCCATACAATGATTTTTACAGCTTACATATAGGACTAGGATCAGAAATGGTCTCCATGTAAAAAGGCATTATCCACATACCAGGGGGAGGCTTCATGTAAACCTCCTCATGAAGGTCTCCATGTAAAAAGACATTATCCACATGAAGCTGCTGAAGAAACCTATTATTTGCAACAACAACAATAGATAAGAGAAATCGTATAGTGGTCAATTTGGCAACTGGGGAAAAGTTTCAAAGAAATCAACTCCTTCTGCTTGAGTGAAACCCTGAGCTACCAACCTAGCTTTATATTTTTCCAAGGTACCATCTACTTTGTAAACCCATCTACAACCCACAATAGGTTTGCCTGAAGGAAGTTGAACCAAAGACCAAGTGTTGTTAGCCTGAAGAGCCTGTAGTTCTTCCATCATAGCTTCTTTCCAGCAGTCAAGTTTATTGGCCTCTTTGAAGGAATGAGGCTCAGAATGAGCAGATATAGACATGTGAAAAGTATGATTAGCAGAACATTTAGAATAAGAAAGAACAGATTGCAAAGGATAAGGAGTTGTAGAATGAGTAGAAGTAGAATGAGAAGAAATATTGCCATAGTGGTAATGAGATAGATAACTAGGAGGTTTCTTGAGTCTAGTAGAAAATCTTACAGGACCTACAGTGATTGGAAGTGTATCATTGTGAGAAACAGATTCAGTAGAAGAAATGGACAAAGGGTCTATTACATGGTTTTGATCAGATAAATGTTGATGAAAATCTTGAGTTTGAGTAGAAATATTAACATCAACAAGAGAATCAAAATTAGACAAATCAGTAGAAGCACCATTGAAAGTTCCATGATAAGTGTTGTCAATAGCAAAAGGAAGATAACCTTTTGTACTAGCCTTGTAACCAACGAAAATGCACTTGGAAGTCCTTTTATCAAACTTAGTTTTGCCTGAATCCAAAGTGTGAGCAAAAGCCAAGCAACCAAAAGTTCTGAGGTTTGAGAAATTAGGTTTATAACCGAAAACAAGTTCAAAAGGAGTTTTATTATGAAGTAAAAAAGAGGACGGTAACCGGTTGATAATATAGATAACATGTCTAATAGCATAAGACCAAAAATGAATAGAGATTTTAGATTGAAATAACAAAGTACGACCAACATTTAAAAGATGTTGGTGTTTTCTCTTAGCAATACCATTCTGCTGAGGAGTCTCAAGGCAAGAGGTCTAATGAAAGATGCCATGGGAGTTGAGAAAATTTGTTAAAAAAATTTCCCTACCATTATTTGATCTTAATTTCCTCAATTTAACTATAAACTGATTTTGAATGAAAAGTATAAAATTTGGAAGAATAGTTTTAACCTTAGCTTTAGTCTTTAATAATAGATCCAAGTGAATCTACTGAAGTCATCAACAATAGTTAAAAAATATCCATGACCTTCAAAGGAAGGAACAAAATAGGGACCCCAAATATCAACATGAATTAAGTCAAAAAAACATTGAACTAACAGTAGTACTAAGTGAAAAAGGCAACTTCTTTTGTTTAGCATAATGGCAAGTATCACAAGGCTTAATAGAATCATATGAAATTTCATTGTATTGAGAACATAGTTGTTGCAAAACTTTATTTGAGGTATGGCCTAGCTTAGAATGCCATAACATGGAACTATCGGTAGCATTTACAATAGAATCTGTAGTAGAATTTTTGTCCAAAACAATACAAGAATCTCTGAAAAAAGAAAAAGACTTCAAATCACCGGAATCCTACAGATGAAAAGGACCATGGTGTTGCTTAGCTACTCCAATCATTTTGCAATTGGAGTTCTGCACAATGAGACAAAAGGATTTACAAAGAAGAACTAAGCAATCAATGGTATGAAGCAGTTTATAAATGGAAACTAAGTGAACAAAAAAATTGGGAATATACAGAACATTCTTCAAAAGCAAATCACCTAAGTGAATATCACTAGCAAAGAAAGCAGTAGCAGAACCATTGTTAGGAAGTCTAACATGAATAGGTTTGATTTTCTTAAGAAAGGAAAAGGAAGATTTATTAGGACATATGTGATCTGTGGCACCATTGTCAAGAATCCAGAGAGAAGGGTTAATACCTGACTGATTAACCATATAATGCTTAATGTGATTAACAGAAGTAGAAGAATCCTTGGTCTGTTGAAGAAGAGCTATGATGGCATTGTACTGGTCTTTGGACAAACGAAACTGATCTCGGGTTGAACTATCCTCCAAAGTAGTGGTTTGTGAAGTTATATCAAAATCTACTTCAGCCAAGCTAGTAGAAGATTGAAATTTGAAGAGCCTCCTTTACCATGATTCCTATAACCAACAGGAAATTCATGCTTGAAAAAGCATGTTTCAACAGTATGGTTGGTTTTTCCACAATGAGTACAAAGCTTATTGCCTTGAGGTCCTTTACCAGAATTACTAGGAACCTTGTGATTATTGGAAAAACTTTTATTGGAGGAGGAGGCATTGGTATAGTCATTGATTGAGGAAAAAGCACAGTATCTGTAGGTGATTGTGAAGTAAAATCACCAACAAACTCTCTTTCATGCTAAAGCACAAGAGAAAAAGTTTTAACCAAGGAAGGCATAGGTTCCATAAGCATGACTTGAGATTTGATAGGTGCATAGACATCATTGAGGCCACGCAAAAAATGGATCACACAGTCATCTTCACGTTCTTTCTTGAGTTTGGAAATGAGCCCACAAGAACAAGAACTAGAACATGTACACAACAAGAAACTTCTATACAATTCTAGTTCTTTCCTCAGAATCTTTAGACGAGTATAGTACTTAGAAATGCTTGAGCTACCTTGCTTACAATTTTGGATTTGAACTTGAAGATCCGCAATGCGAAACTTATCAGAATGCGAAAATCGATCGTTGAGATCTTTCTAGATTTCAAAAGTTGTATCCATCCACATCGCCGATTGTTTGATAGCAGGACTCATGGAACGAGTGAGCCATGAGATCACCATGCGATTGCAATGCCACCAAGCTTCATGCATTGGATCTGTCGGTGGAGGACAAGGAAGCATGCCAAAAAAAAAACTCTTTGTTCTTGGATTCAAGCGCCACAACCATATCACATTCCCATTGATGAAAATTGCTTTCTGTCAGTAGTGACGAAACAAGAACAACAGGATTTTCTCCAGGATGAAGAAAATATAGATTGATAGGATTGACAAGGTGATCAGAGGTTGAATGCTGATTGTTAACAGCCATGATCGATCAAGAAAAACAAGAAGAATAAAAAACGAAACTGAATTTCAGATGAACAAATGCGAAAGGATGATGAACGAAGAAGGCTTTGTGTGTAGGGATGATACCATGAAAGAACATGAACTGAATTTGGAGAAAAAACAATTTCTGGAAATTTCTCCTTATGCAATATTGTGCATTGATCAGTCAATCAAAAAAGATTACAAAAGTTGTTATATATACAAGCAAAGCTATGGTTAGAAAGATAATTAACTAACTAACTAAGAAGGTAAGTCAATAACCAACTAACATAATTAGTTATTAACTAAAAGACTAAAAAGAAATACAAATGACAGAGAAATCATCTAATCCTAATAGGGGGAGCTTATCTCTCATCTTTTGTTATCTCTTTCTTTTTTTTTTTTTTTTGTGTTTACAGCTTCCTTTGATAACTAACACCTATCACCAGCGTGTAATTGACTGTAATATTTCTTGCTACCCCAAAGTCAAAACAACAATTCTAGTGACAGGAACCTTAAGAAAGACATGTGATAATAAATTCCTTCACAGCATATTTCTTGTTTCCTGTTCTTTTTTTATTTTGTAAAAATCTATCTTGTACGCCATCTACTTGATATAAAAACTCTGAATCCTTCTTGTAATAATGCAGCACTGATAAAAACTCTTCTGTTATCAAAACAATAGCTACTAAAGCGTAATCGTTAACACCTCCATCCATCATAATACAAAACAAATGTACCCATTCCTTATTCACAGCTCCTTTTTTCATTACACAAACTCCCAGTCACACAGAACTTCACCACTTTCAAACCCCTCCTCCTCAGCCATCTATCATTGTCTAACACCTCTGCCTCTCAAAATTATAAAAACGACCTCTGTTTCTCAGCTTCTATAGTTTTTATAATTTATCCCATCAAAATCAGCCACCTCTTCACCCCAGAACAGCTGCTTTTCAACCCACTACAACCACTCAACACCAAACTAACCCCCAACCAACCTCTGGGATTCAGAATCCAGTTTGAGAGAGAATATACAAAACCACCAAACCCACTATTCCAATCCCAAGATAAAAGCTTAATTGATTCAATAGTCTCCTCCACCTCCCTTCTTTGTTCCGGCATACAATAACTTATTGAAGCCCATGTGAGCTCAATTCTTGGTCTGATAGATATTGTAACTGATACATTGGCAGTAGCGTGGTTAATTTAAACCTACCATTCATTGCTGAAACTTTTAAAAAGTATTTAAAATGCATACTTGCAAGTACAAAACATAATATCCAGAATGATCATGTCCAAATCAGCAATTTGCGTTGAAGGTTGTCAGTCGGTGTTAATACTTTCTCCTTGTTCATCGAGTTACTTGTTAGTTGTTAGAAAGTTCAATATCTGAAAAGATTCAATGCAGAACCACTTTTGCAGATAAATTTTGACAAATAACTACATAATTTTTCCTACATCTAAACTTCACAAGGTTCAGGCACTGTTCTCATCAATGGCTTTATTCCATTAGAAATTCGTCTCTCAACACTACGCATTGCTAATATACAGTATTATAGTTTTGCAGTTTTCTATTATATGATTGACATGAGAAAGCAGTCGTCTTTTTATAGAAAAGATTTCTTAGTTGCTGCTATCTGCACACAGGGGCGGACCTACTTTATGGCCAGTGGTGCACTCGTACCCCTCATTTTTTTAAATTCACGGGTAAAGATTTTTTTTGACAAAAAATTATAAGTAAAGTATTATAGTTTTATATTTTATTTTTTCTATATTTATATATTTAAACCAATTTGTATAATTTGTTTCCACTGATTCGCTACTCACTGCAAATAAGCAAGGACTCCGACCAAATAACATTTCTTACACTATTAACCCTCACATAACAAATATTAAAACCGGTCCTGACCCCTACCAAAACAAGTGCATGTCACGGGGCAAAAAGATGCATACGTGGAAGATCTTAAACTAATAAATAAAAGTGAACATGAAAGGGCCGCGAGAAAAACAGAATCATACGCTAAATTGAAATTTAGGTGAGCAATTCAATAGATCTTGCCGGAGAGAGTAGAGTGCTAAAGCTAAATAAACCGGGTTCCTATTACATAGTGTCAAAGCAGTAGCAATTATAAAGAAACAAAACATTTACTTTATGAGGAGTAACAAAGTCAATGAAATTTACATGGTACTTAATAGTACCAACTAGGAAATACTAGTAAGAAACTGAGCTACAAATTTAAAACTGAAGTGAAACACTAAAACTGTGAGCTAATTACAGTGTTCATCTCTTATTAGTCTTAACAAAAGAATGAAGTAATAGTATATGAGGCTTTACATGTATTTTTTTTTTAAGTTGAGGCTTTACATATGTATTGTATGTTAGAGTTAGGGAAAAAATGAAGACATCAAAACTCTGCAGCATCAAGTTTCCGCTTCCCATTATTTGTGATTGGGACGCTCCTTGTAGGAATCAGCCGTGACCTCCCTCAACCAAAATCCAGGGAAAAGCATCAGCAACAAAAGAAAAACGAATAACGGCGTTAAGTTAAATGAAATCTTCAGATAACCAAAAACAGAAAACAGAGAAAGATGAAAAGGCAAGGCGACTAATTACATCGAAGTGCTTCTGCACTAGTTTGGGCCGCTTATTGGGCCTCCGGGGAGGGCGGTGGCCCAAGATGGCATGATCTGAATTCTGAATTACCCAAGTAGATGAAGATGACACATTTTAATTAAATTCTATATATTTTTATGGACATTTTAATGCATTAATATAGAATTTATGATAAAACTATTGACTTTTTTAGAATTTTTTATTCATAGCATATTAAAAATTAAACTTAAATAGGTATGTCAAGATTTTTTTTAATGAATATGTGGCATTCCTTGATCAAGTGTCAATTACTCATCCACCAATGTAATAAGATCCATTTGAGGAATTGACCTTTCCTAATAGATTTTTTTTTCATACACATGAAATTGAGATTGAATCCCTAACTACATACATATTTAAGGAATAATGTTATATATCAACCATGTCACACACATGTTTTGTATATTTTATAGTTATATTTTTTGTCTTTATTATGAATAATAAACAAATACCTCAACTATAAAATTAATTACGAGAGAATAAAATAATTATATATAAGCTTGAAATAGTATTACATTGGTAAAATTTGTCCCAAATTTTATTTAGTTATAGTCTCTAAATTTAGGACTTCAGAATCTAAGACAAATTACATATTTTACAAATGAGTAATGCTAACAACATATTTTTTGTTAGGCTTAATTACTGTTTTCATCTCTTAATCGGGGAGGTCTTGCTTTTCTAGTCCCATAAATAAAAATTAAGTTTTCTTAGTCCTCAAATTTCAAAAGGTATTTTTTTTAGTCCCTTTGCGTAGATCCCATTAATGAAGTGGATGAAAAGGTTTCTAGAAGGGAGGTTGAATAGTGACACTTAACTAACTATAGCTTTCTCTGCAAAAGAACATGGAGCTTTTGAAGTTTCTAAGATATATCAAAGTTTAATTTCCAGAAGCTTTGTTAGGAGCAATCTTTACCCTTTGATAGTACTTTGTGTGAAAATGATTTTCTAGTATGATCTCACAAATATATTATTGAATACTACTTAAGAAGCTATTCAAAAATTATCAAATGTAGGGTAATAGAATCTGTTTTTATCTTTTTATATGTTTGAGTAAAGGTTGCTTTTGAACTTTGAAAGTAGTTTGAGAAAATTTCTAATGATCTTATATCAAAGATATGACATTTTTTAAACAAAATTTCCCAAATTAAAGATATAAAAACTACAAATAAAAAGCAGTGAGAAGGATAAAGCACACACAAAATTTATATTGATACACCCACAACCTAGGCCTACAGTCAGTCCCTACACTTGTAGGATTTCCACTAACCAATCACCAACTATGGTATTCTTTCTTTCCTAAAGCCTCCATAGGCTTTTACACCAGTATTCTCCAAGCCTCTATAGGCTCCCCACAAGTATTCTTTTGGAAAGCCTTTCTAGGTTTCACCCTAGTATTCTTTAAGCCTCACAGGCTCTACCCAAGTATTCTTTGGGAAAAAAAAAACTTTCTAGTCTTCAAACCCTCAGTAAGACCTACTACTTCATTCACACAACAACTTGTTATGATCACACACAACCTTCAAAAACAACAATCCCCTAATTTCTCTTCTAAGTTTCCCTATCCTAAATGCGTTCTATTTTGGGACTGGTATCTATATATCTCAAGGAAAAAATCCATCAATAAGCTGCCCCTAAGAAGATGTTTACAAACTCTTTATGGCTAGATAGATTTGGCTCTAAAGTTCTAAAAGAATCTAGCAACAAAAGATTCGTATCAAAAGCTAATGATATATATTTATAATTTGGCTTCCAATTTATACCTTCTCTATTATATTTTTCCTAGCAAAGAACTCTAACTGCACTTCAACGCCCTTATGTAAAACCTTGAAGATAATCGTTGTTGTAACACCCTAAATTTCTATTAAGGAAAGATTATTTATTTTCGTTATCTACAAAAATGATTTGAATATTTATTGCGAAATTACCCTAGAAAACGTGGGGAGATTTGTTCTATTTTTTCTTTTCAAAATATCATTACTCTTAACTTCATAAAATAACCATTCTCATTAACTTATCATCTGTTTAAAAGCACTCTTTTCAAAATATCCTCTTAATAAAAACCATTTAATTTATAAAGCATTAGGTCTACCATGAATCACCGAGACACTTTAAGACTACATTTAAGCATCCTCAATTCAATCATGGAACCATTTTATTTCCAAAATGAATATACTTTTTGTCGCAACCTACCCTTCGGCGGGAGGGCGACGCGTGACTCGCGGGATGCGTGTTCCACGAAAGGAATACGCGCGGAGTCGCCACCAACGTTTATTTGAGGAAAACGTCGAAAAAACCGGAAAAGACGCGATCTACGAACTTTTTTAGTGAAAGGTTCGGGAGTTGTATTTACGCACGGGGAAGGTATTAGCACCCCACACGTCCGTCCCAAGGGACGGCAGCCTTCAATCGAATGTGCAAACATGACTTTGATTTTTACGTTCCCTTTTATGTCCTTATATCCTTTATACCCTTTTTATATTTTTCTCTTTTTTGTGGTCGACAAGGGTGTTTCCCTTTGCTCCTACGTATTCCTCAATTTGGGATGAGAAAATCAGACCTACGTAGTTCTTTTGGAACAAAGTGTTTGGTTAAGTTGTTTTTGTCTTTTTTGCAAAATATGTTTTTATTGAACAAAAGGTCATTTAAGGTGTTGAACCATTAAACGGTCTTTTGATTTTGAAAGGGGAGAAACGTTAAGGCGTTGGACCATTAACGATCTCTTGTTTTTGAAAGGAGAGAAACGTTAAGGCATTGGACCATTAACGATCTCTTGGGGTGGTCGACAAAAGCGGGGCTTTTGCTCCTACGTATCCTCAATGAGGAACTCAGACCTACGTAGTTCTTGCTTATCAAGTGATTCTTTTTTACTTAAGTGGTGATCATTTTAAGGCGTTGGACCTTAAAAATGATCCATTTTACTTAGTGAGAAATTGAGATGACAAACTTCAAAAGCCTATTTTTGTGGACGAGCTTGACTAGGCGAATTGATTTTAGCCTTTAGTTTCACTTTAGTTATTAATCAATTCGATCAAGAATGAGAAATCCCAAAGAGAAAACGTCCGATTGATTTTCCGCTTTATTTTACTAAAAGATGTCTTTTTGATTATTATATTATTTTTCACCTCTTTTTGATTTCCAACATGGTTACGGCACGACCGAACGGTCGGAATTTATTTTAACTGAAGTTAATGGATAGTACAATTCAAACGTTCGGTGGAAATTTATTTTATTTTTAAGTTAAGCGAGAAATGACTTAAGTAAAATGGCTTAAGCACGTCAACAGGGGGTATAAAAAGTAAACAAAACGAGAATAAAAATGCACGAAACACAATGTGGACCACTACGGGTACATAGAATGAATCGAAAAGCTTGGTTCGAGGTACTTACCCGTTGAAGATCGAAGAACGATGAAGAACGAATGAAGAACGTCGAAGAACGGTTGAAACCTTTGCGAGATTCCTCACGGAAAACGTTACGGAAACGTTTCGGAAGCGCCTCGGCTTAGATTTTCTTCACGGAAACAATTTTTCCAAGCAAATTCGAAAGAGAGAGAAGTGCCTAAGGGGCTGAACCCCTTCCTTCTTGCCTTCCTCCCCTATTTATAGCAAAATAGGGGAGGTGGTTGCCGCCCAGCTCGCCCAGGCGAGCAGGGTTGCTTCCTCCAGAAGCAACCGCCTTCTGGAGGAATATTCCGGAGGGCCCAAGTGGGCCTGGGTGCTATTTGCACCCCCATTTTTACTAAGTACACCCCCCTCTGCTGTTTTTTGGTGATTCTTTTTTCGTAAAGTTACGGAAACTTACGAATTTCGTAATGATACTTGTTTTCTTTCCGTAATGTTACGGAACCTTGCGGATTACATAATCATCCCCTTTTTGACTTACGGAATGTTACGGAACCTCACTTAATTATGCAACGATGCTTCCATTTGATTTCCGGTGTGTCACGGAAACTTACGGATTGTGCATCAATATTTTTTTGGTTTTTCGGCATGTCCTGGAATTTCACAAATTGCCTAATGATGGGTGCCAAGCACCTCACGAGGACCAAAGAATGGTCGCACGTCATCGAGCAAAGGTCCCCGGACGAAATTAGGGTATGACAGTTGCCCCTATTTACTTGTCTTTTATTGGAGATAAAAGGAAAGTAAAGATAAGACACTAATTTCGTTCCTCTCGATTTGGCGAGAGTCGCGGGTGACCATAAAATCTCCACATGCAAATGACTTGTTGTTCCCAAAATTTCACAAATTGCCTAATGATGGGTGCCAAGCACCTCACAAGGACCAAAGAATGGTCGCATGTCATCAAGCAAAGGTCCCCGAAAATCAGTGTATGACACTAATTTCGCTCCTCTCGGTTGACGAGAGTCGCGGGTGACCATGACTTGTCGTTCCTAGAATTTCACAAATTGCCTAATGATGGGTGCCAAGCACCTCACAAGGACCAAAGAATGGTCGCATGTCATCAAGCAAAGGTCCCCGGACGAAAATCAGTGTATGACACTAATTTCGCTCCTCTCGGTTGACGAGAGTCGCGGGTGACCATGAAATTTCCGCATGTAAATGACTTGTTGTTCCCGGAGGAACAAAAGGTGCAGAAGACTGTGTCAGCCTCTGCATGCTATCAAGCGTTCTGTCTTACAGATAGCAAAAGAATGTTTATACGGATAACCACTCGGGTATTTCCGCGTATCATCGGGCCCGCCGCCTCTGGATGATACAAGGGTGCAGAATGACCAAACTTGGTCTCTGCTTGTCATCGGGCCCGCCGCCTCTGGATGACAAAAGGGTGCGAATAACCGTAAGGTATCTCCGCGTATCATCGGGCCCGCCGCCTCTGGATGATACAAGGGTGCAGAATGACCAAACTTGGTCTCTGCTTGTCATCGGGCCCGCCGCCTCTGGATGACAAAAGGGTGCGAATAACCATAAGGTATCTCCGCGTATCATCGGGCCCGCCGCCTCTGGATGATACAAGGGTGCAGAATGACCAAACTTGGTCTCTGCTTGTCATCGGGCCCGCCGCCTCTGGATGACAAAAGGGTGCGAATAACCATAAGGTATCTCCGCGTATCATCGGGCCCGCCGCCTCTGGATGATACAAGGGTGCAGAATGACCAAACTTGGTCTCTGCTTGTCATCGGGCCCGCTGCCTCTGGATGACAAAAGGGTGCGGATAACCGTAAGGTATCTCCGCGTATCATCGGGCCCGCCGCCTCTGGATGATACAAGGGTGCAGAATGACCAAACTTGGTCTCTGCTTGTCATCGGGCCCGCCGCCTCTGGATGACAAAAGGGTGCGAATAACCGTAAGGTATCTCCGCGTATCATCGGGCCCGCCGCCTCTGGATGATACAAGGGTGCAGAATGACCAAACTTGGTCTCTGCTTGTCATCGGGCCCGCCGTCTCTGGATGACAAAAGGGTGCGAATAACCGTAAGGTATCTCCGCATATCATCGGGCCCACCGCCTCTGGATGATACAAGGGTGCAGAATGACCAAACTTGGTCTCTGCTTGTCATCGGGCCCGCCGCCTCTGGATGACAAAAGGGTGCGGATAACCGTAAGGTATCTCCGCGTATCATCGGGCCCGCCGCCTCTGGATGATTCAAGGGTGCAGAATGACCAAACTTGGTCTCTGCTTGTCATCGGGCCCGCCGCCTCTGGATGACAAAAGGGTGCGAATAACCGTAAGGTATCTCCGCGTATCATCGGGCCCGCCGCCTCTGGATGATACAAGGGTGCACGTCACATGACCTCAGGGTCAGTATGACAAAGATTATGGGGCGGCCGACAAAAGCAAGGCTCTTGCTCCTACGTATCCTCCAATGAGGAATTCAGACCTACGTAGTTCTTGATAACTTGTGAGACTTGAAAAGTCTCCATCGGAAAATGCTGACATCTCCGGAAAGGGCGCAGATGACCATATTGGTCTCTGCTCGTGAATCACACTTGGGGTCACTGAATGACGAGGTGCGGATAACCGTAAGGTGTCTCCGCGGGCTATCAGCTCTTGAGTCATGGCAACAAAAGGCGGTGTGGTCGACAAAAGCGAGGCTCTTGCTCCTACGTATCCTCCAATGAGGAACTCAGACCTACGTAGTTCTTGATAACTTGTGAGACTTGAAAAAGTCTCGGTGTTTTCTTCGCTAAAATGCAAACATGCTTTAGCAAAGAGACAAATATTCCAACTGATTTAGAGCAGCATATGCTTTTTTGAGTGAAAAACAATGCGTCTACCGGGGAAGGAGAGTCTGCTGATGAAATTTTCTCATAACCATAAATGAGATCTTGGATGTTAGCATTTCGTTTCTAAATGACCATTTAGAGGAAACACTGGGTTCGACAAAAATAGAAGAAAATCACTCAAAGTGTATCAATCTCGCACAGGTAAGTGTTTCATCCTAATTCCGGACCATAGATATGTCATGACTTGACTTTGCAAATTATTTCCTATCAAATCAAAAATTACATGCGTGATCATGGATCAATAGGGCTTCCCTTGGGAATGGGTTCTTTTGGTGGTTTTTTTTTCGGCTTTTGTGTGTTTTTGGCTTTTGATTTTTCTGGCTTTTTCTTTTTCTGTTTTTTTTTTGTTTAGTGCGGGGCGAAAAAAGGTCGCTAGCGCACGGGATTTTGGTTGGTAATCAAAGGGAGAAGACCATTTTAGGTCGTGGTTTCCTTTCCTTCCTTTTTTGTTCATTTGGTGACAATTCTGTATTGTTCAGATATTGTCCGGTCCAAAGACCTCTCTGCATATCCCTTCTGTCTTTCCTTAGATCCCCGATCAGGGGCTTTCTTTCCTTCTTCTTCTTCTTTTCTTTTTTTCTTTCTCTCCTTTTTGCTTTCTCCCACTCTTTGATTGGGAATTTCCTTTCTTTTCTTTTTTTGCTTTCTCTTTGATTGGAAATTTTCCTTCTTTTCTTTTTGCTTCCGAGGGTAAGGATTATGGTGAGTCAGGATTTTGGCTCAAGGTTTGTAGAATGGCTAGACATGATACATGTCGGGGTTTGGTTTGGCTCAAGGATAAAAGGGATGCCCCACATTATTTCCATGACACAAAATGCAAAAATGATGATTTGGAAACTTTATGCAAAACTGGTCGTGCATGCACCTATGCGGACACTCAAGTGTCAAATTTTTATGGTCATGTGATGCTAGGGCTCAGGATTCATTTCCTCTATTTTAATCAACCCAATGTTTCCAAAATATGTTCTTTTATCAATTTGTGCATTCATCCGAGTCCATTTCGGGCGTCTGGGAAAATCTTCACAGCATTCACCCTTCAGGTGTATACACATTTTTTTTCAAAAACTAGTTATGATCAGTGAATTTTTTTCCAAAGAAAAGTTGGAAGTCATCTCTTTTCAAAAGCATGTTGGTTTTTCAGCTTGACAACTTATTTTCTTTTTTTCTCCTTCTTTTTTTTTATCATTATCATTTGTTTATTTCTTTTTCTTGTTTGTTTTTTTTTTTCCTTTTTTTTTTTTCATGAGGTATTTTGCTACCTAAACATGTGTATATTTTTGCGAGGTATTTTTGCTATATACATGCATATCCAAGGTATCTTGCTACCTAAACATACATATATGTGTTTTGTAAGGTATTTTTGCTGTATACATGCATATCCAAGGTATCTTGCTACCTAAACATACATATATATATTTTGTGAGGTATCTTTTTGCTACATACATGCATATCTAAGGTATCTTGCTACCTAAACATACATATATATATTTTGTGAAGTGTGTTTTTGTTTACATACATGCATATCTAAGGTATCTTTCTACCTAAACATACATATATATATTTTGTGAGGTATGACTACCTTCCGAGCTTGTGCTCGTTTTATTTAAATTCCTAGGATCATGAGCAACTAGGTGTGTCTTACTATGAAAAGTGATCAAATAACAAGCAAAGATTCAAAAGGTACTAGGTTGCCTCCTAGTAGCGCTTCTTTAACGTCTTTAGCTGGACGCCTTATGACTTGTAGGTCACGGACCTAGTACTTTGCTTACCTTTGGCTTTGGACTCGGTCGCCTGCTGGTCGGCCATGTGTCGTCGGCAACGCTCTAACCTTTTTGCGGATGAGCTGAGGTGAACTCTAGAGGTGGTGGCGATGTGTCTATTGCCCGCTACCGGCCATCCCAATGCTGCTGTGGTGTTTCGCCCTGCGCCTACCTGGGGGCGCAGTACTTCTTGATGAAAGCTCGATTAGTAGGGGGCATGATGCCCTTGCTGGAGGTGACAGGTACTCCGTAGAACTGACAGAGACCCGTAATTAGAGCTTGACAACTCCAAGACCCTGTTGGACTTCTTCGGGTCCACTGGGTGTCTTGCAGGCGCAATCCCTGCAAACAATAGATGAAATCAGAAATCAGTTGAGCGATGTGAATACTTACCTATGATGACGTGACCTTGCCGGGGGGGTACGGGCACCCTGTGGGACTGATAGAGGCCCGTAACCAGAGCTGGAAACCCCAGGGCCCTGTTGGACTTCTTCAGGTTCACTGGGTGTCTTTGTGGGTGCGATCCCTGCAAACAAATAAATAGTATCAGAAATCAGTTGAACCATATGCATACTTACCCATGTCGGGACGACACAGACCAACTGATACTTCCGCAGGGGGAGATTGGCATTGCGGTCGCTGGGCAGAATGTTGCTAAGTAGCAATGTCATCTATATCTGTGTAAGAGTGGTCATGTTGGTGCGCATGGTCTGCACTCTTCTCTTTGTAGCGGCACGGGTGAAATCTTGCCCCAGTATGCATAGTAGCTGTGTGATAGCCTCCCTCTCTGGTTGTGCTCGCACAGTTGGCCCTCCTCCAATATCAGGGGGTGGCCCAGGAACCGTTAAAAGGAAACTACTGGTCCCTTAACCGGGAGTGCAAGTCTCGGTTAAGCATTTAAGGACAGAGGACTTTAAATTATCTTAAGGTGTGGATATGGAGCCCACTGAAAGTGAGGACGCGTAGTCCTCTAAAGGCGAGGGCGTGTAGCCCTCTGAAGTTCAGGACGTGTCGCCTTTCGAAGGCGAGGGAGTGTAGTCCTATGATGGCAAGGACGTGCAATCCTCTGAAGGTGAGGGCATGCCCCCCTTTGAAAATGGGGAACATGTAGTCCTCTGATGGCGAGGACGCGTAGTCCTCTAAAGGTGAGGACGTGTAGTCCTCTGAAGGTGAGGGCATGTAGCCCTACAAAGGTGAAGGCACATGACCCTTTGACGGCGAGGACGTGTAGTCCTCTGAAGGTGAAGGTAACTAGTACCCAAGGTGAGGACGTGTAGCCCTCTCAAGGCGAGGACATGTAGTCCTCTAGAGGTGAGGGCGTGCAGCCCTCTGATGGTGAGGACGTGTAGTCCTCTCAAGGCGAGGACGTGTAGTCCTCTCAACGGTGAGGATAACTAGTACCCAAGGTGAGGGCGTGTAGCCCTCTCAAGGCGAGGACATGTAGTCCTCTAGAGGTGAGGGCGTGCAGCCCTCTGATGGTGAGGACGTGTAGTCCTCTCAAGGCGAGGACGTGTAGTCCTCTCAACGGTGAGGGTAACTAGTACCCAAGGTGAGGGCGTGTAGCCCTCTCAAGGCGAGGACATATAGTCCTCTAGAGGTGAGGGCGTGCAGCCCTCTGATGGTGAGGACGCGTAGTCCTCTCAAGGCGAGGACGTGTAGTCCTCTCAACGGTGAGGGTAACTAGTACCCAAGGTGAGGGCGTGTAGCCCTCTGATGGCGAGGACATGAAGTCCTCTGATGGCGAGGACATGTAGCCCTCTGAAGGTGAGGACATGTAGTCCTCTCAAGGCGAGGACGTGTAGTCCTCTCAACGGTGAGGGTAACTAGTACCCAAGGTGAGGGCGTGTAGCCCTCTCAAGGCGAGGACGTGTAGTCCTCTGAAGGTGAGGGCTTGCAGCCCTTTGAAGGTGAGGACATGTAGTCCTCACAAGGCGAGGACGTGTAGTCCTCTCAACGGTGAGAGTAACTAGTACCCAAGGTGAGGGCGTGTAGCCCTCTGATGGCGAGGACATGAAGTCCTCTGATGGCGAGGACATGAAGCCCTCTGAAGGCGAGGACATGTAGTCCTCTCAACGGTGAGGGTAACTAGTACCCAAGGTGAGGGCGTGTAGCCCTCTCAAGGCGAGGACATGTGGTCCTCTGAAGGTGACGGCGTGCAGCCCTCTGTTGGCGAGGATGTGTAGTCCTCTAAAAGCGAGGACGTGTAGTCCTCTCAACGGTGAGGGTAACTAGTACCCAAGGTGAGGGCGTGTAGCCCTCTCAAGGCGAGGACATGTAGTCCTCTAGAGGTGAGGGCGTGCAGCCCTCTGATGGTGAGGACGTGTAGTTCTCTGAAGGTGACGGCGTGTAGCCCTACATTGGCGAGGACGTGTAGTCCTCTCAAGGTGAGGGCGTGCAGCCCTCTGTTGGCGAGGACATGTAGTCCTCTAAAGGTGAGGGCGTGTAGCCCTACGAAGGTGAGGACATGCAGTCCTCTGATGGCGAGGGCGTGTAGCCCTCCGAAGGTTAGGGCGTGTAGCCCTACGAAGGTGAGGACATGCAGTCCTCTGATGGCGAGGGCGTGTAGCCCTCCGAAGGTTAGGGCGTGTAGCCCTACGAAGGTGAGGACATGCAGTCCTCTGGAGGTGAGGGCGTGCAGCCCTCTGATGGTGAGGACGTGTAGTCCTCTCAAGGCGAGGACGTGTAGTCCTCTCAACGGTGAGGGTAACTAGTACCCAAGGTGAGGGCGTGTAGCCCTCTCAAGGCGAGGACATGTAGTCCTCTGGAGGTGAGGGCGTTCAGCCCTCTGATGGTGAGGACGTGTAGTCCTCTCAAGGCGAGGACGTGTAGTCCTCTCAACGGTGAGGGTAACTAGTACCCAAGGTGAGGGCGTGTAGCCCTCTCAAGGCGAGGACATGTAGTCCTCTAGAGGTGAGGGCGTGCAACCCTCTGATGGTGAGGACGTGTAGTCCTCTCAAGGTGAGGACGTGTAGTCCTCTCAACGGTGAGGGTAACTAGTACCCAAGGTGAGGGCGTGTAGCCCTCTCAAGGCGAGGACGTATAGTCCTCTGGAGGTGGGGGCGTGCAGCCCTCTGATGGCGAGGACGTGTAGTCCTCTCAACGGTGAGGGTAACTTGTACCCAAGGTGAGGGCGTGTAGCCCTCTCAAGGCGAGGACAGGTAGTCCTCTGGAGGTGAGGGCGTGCAGCCCTCTGATGGCGAGGACATGTAGTCCTCTCAACGATGAGGGTAACTAGTACCCAAGGTGAGGGCGTGTAGCCCTCTCAAGGCGAGGACGTGTAGTCCTCTGAAGGTGAGGGCGTGCAGCCCTCTGATGGCGAGGACGTGTAGTCCTCTCACTGGTGAGGATATGTAGCCCTCTGATGGCGAGGACATGTAGTCCTCTAAAGGTGATAGGTACAAGTACCCAAGGGTCCACCCTTATGAGAAAGCAAGAGATCGACTCATCGAGAGGGCCGGTCATCCCAAATCCACAAGATTTGGACATTAGATGTAGGAAATCTATGCAGTTAACATAATTTTTGGGGATGCAGATGCATGCAACCTTTGTCGTGAAATTTTGGTAAATGCAGACTTCATATGAAACAATGCAATGTAATGGAAAGTTGTACAATGTTCATGACATTCTTTCCCTATTTTGTGATTTTGATTTTGATTTAATTTTTTTTTTTTTTTTTTTTTTTTGGAAAACACAGATTGACTGTCCTTTTGAAAGAGTTGATAATTCATGCAACCTCATCCTATCTTTTTTGCAAATCTCTCCGGGAACTCCCTCAGAGTGTGTGTTCTGTTTGATTTAGTCACTTGACCATTTTGGAGTGACGGCAATGGAGTCGTTTGATGTTTGATCAATCCATTGAAAACCTAGGGTTTGTCCCCCCTTTTCTTTTTCTTGTTTAAAAACATCGACAGGTGAGAACTTTTGATCTGCCCCTATGTTCACTTGAGGCTCATGCACGATGCCCCTCATTGCCCCAGTGTAAGGCTTTGAGGTACCAATCGTTGTCTTTCGTCATGACCTTGTAGGAGGGAACCTATTGGGTGAGAACTTCTAATCTGCCCCTAGGTTCACTTGAGGCTCATGCACGGTGCCCCTCATTGCCCCAGTGTAGGGCTTAGAGGTACCAAGTGTTGTCTTGTTTTCACGACCTCGTAGTGAGGAAGAATGAAAGAAGCAGTTGATTCTTGCAAAAAGAATTTTCCAAGGACGAGAAATAGTTGAAGGATTTTTCAGCTGATGGATTTAAGCAAGATGTTTTGATGTCTTGATGATGCTAAAGGATCAAGTGCTTCCAAGTTTTATTCAAGACAAGAATCCAAGAAAGTCAAGATATATGATCAAGTTTGATCTCTTTAGAATCTTTAGGAAGAAGTTTCCAAATTGAAACAAACAAAAGGTTTGACCAAAGAATTCTATCGTTTCAAATTGAGATTTGCTCTCTGGTAATCGATTACCAGCAGTTTGAAAATGTTTTAATTCAAATTTTTAAAACCTGTAATTGATTACATAAGTCTTGTAATTGATCACCAGAGGGGATTTTCAGAAAATAATTTCCAAGAGACATATCTATTCAAATGTTTTATGAATGGCCATTCAAATGTTTTGAAGAGAGTTTTCATTGCCCAAACAGTTTTATCCTCTCGAAAGATTAAGAGTTTTTCTGAACTGAAATGTCTTATCCTCTCAAAAAGATTCCTTGGTCAACCACTTGCTTATTCAATAAGGAATTTTTGATTGATCTTCATTTTACAATCTACCTCTTTTACGAGAGACCTCTTCTTCTCTTCTTCTCATTTCTGAAAAGGGATTAAGAGACCGTGGGTCTCTTGTTGTAGAGGATTCCTGAACACAAGGGAAGGGTTATCCCTGTGTGCATTGTTAATCCGAAAAGAGAGATTGATAGTTCAATTGGGGAATAGTCTTTGCATCTTAATTCAACCCCCTTTTTTCTTAAGGTAACTGAGGCCATTTGTCCAACATCCTATTCTTGATAACTCACTTCTCTCTAAAAAGACAAAATGAGGTCACATGAACGTCTATATTTTTACTTGAAAACACAGTCAATCAAATGCCTTTTTTTTATTTTGAAACTTATTTTTTATTTTGAAACTTATTTGTTTTGAACTTTGCTCGTTGTTTTACGGCACCCCCACCAACGTGCAAGATGAGTAATCTCTGATTGAACGGTCTTGGAAGTCAACACTCAGGAGCGCAGGTTGCTTGAGCAAACAGACCAATGGCTTACACTCACATTCCGGTGGAAGTTGAATAAGCAAAGATGTGTTCGTGAGAGGATGTCCATTTTATCATTTAACATTGTAACTGTGGTTTATGGCATAAACTTGAAAATCCTGATGAGTCATAACAACAGCTTCCAGAATTGCCCCATGTATGGTGTTGCTTGTTAATGTTAGGATTCAACAAGCGATTCTCCTCAAATTTCAGCCAGCCCGTATCAATTAGACCTTGCACCTTACGCTTCAGAGCCCTACAATGCTCAAAGGAACGCCCCGGGGCTTCTCCGCGACAAGCACACGTTGCGTTCGAGTCGTATTCTCGGAGAAATGGAGGTTGATGAACCTTGGCTAGGGTTATGGCTACCATTGAATTATCAGGTAGATATGGGAGCAAGTCAGCATAGGACACTGGAATTGGGGTGAATTCTACAGGCTTTCTCGCTGCAAAATTCACTTCTTGGTTGGTGTTTTTGGTTTGTGCTAAAGGTGGTGTTCGTCATTGGAAGTGCGGTAGACAGACTTTGTGGTAGATTTAGGGATGGCCTTTGTGGATAACTGGGTGGTGGGGTAAGGAGGAGGTTTGTTATTGGCTGAGTAATGACATTGTTGGGTTGGTGGGAAATTTGGCCGTATAGGAATGGCAGTCACAACATGGGTTTCTCCCTCTTTCTCACCCTCTTCATTTGCCCCAGTTTTCTCAGTCGTCCTAGTAGGATGATCAAATTTGCCTCTTTTTGGATCCACTTCGATCTTTTTGCTGGCGAAGACCAAATCTGTAAAACTTGAAGGTGTGTAACCCACCATTTTTTTCATAGTAGAACACCGGTCACGTGTCTACTATCATTGTGATAATCTCTTTCTCTGTTTTTGGGGGTGCTACTTGAGTTTCCAAGTCTCTCCATCTTTGGGCGTATTCTTTGAAAGATTCGTGCCCCCTTTTTGCACACTTTTTGTAGTTGCATCCTATCCGGAGCCATATCAGAATTGTACTGACACTGCTTAATGAAGGCAACCATTAGGTCCTTCCAAGAATGGACTCAAGAAGGTTCCTAAGTTAGTATACCAGGCGACAGTTGTCCTAGTAAGACTTTCTCAGGAAAAATGTATCAGCAGTTTCTCATCTTTTGCGTATGCCCCCATCTTCCGACAGTACATCTTTAGATGGTTCTTGGAGCAAGTAGTTCCCTTGTACATTGTCAAAGTCCAGCACCTTGAACTTGGGAATGACCATGTTTGGGTATTAGGAACAACTTTTCTAGGTTAGCAAAGACATAATCTTTACCTCCTTCAATGGCCCTGAGCCTTTCGTTTAGATGATCCGCCTTTCCCTTTTCGGCCATAGCAGGAGGGGCTCTTCCCACCGCAAAATGCAATGGTTGTGGTTGTGGGCGAAACTGAGGGCCCTCCAAAGTGTTTTCAAAGGGTATACCACCAACTGCTTGCCCTTCAGTGGCATATCCGAGCCAAGGCTCGAAGTCAGCTAGATTGTGGTGGGGAATTTCATGTGTCTCTCCCATGGTTTGAGAGATATGTGCCTGATGAGGTTATTGGTTCTCAATGAGTATCGGAGTGGAGTTATTGAGATTTTCATTGAGAGTGTATGCCACATTGGGTGGTGTATAGTTGGGAGGCAAGCCATATGACGGGAAGGCGTGCTCGTTTTGAATTTGCACATCATGGGGGCCGCCCGTACTTCCTAAATCTTTGCCTACCATATTTGAGGTTGGATGATTCATTTGCTTGAGGCCGGATGGGGACGTCGGGTTCACCTTAGCAACAACGCTGGTAGCGGCAATTGCAACCGCATTGGCTTCCATTATCTTCTTCACGCTCATCATGGCCTCCATCATTGTGGCCATTTTCTCTTTAATGGCCTCCATGTCGGCCTTCATCTTCTCTTGTATCTCCTCTACTTCACCCATTACTCTAGCTCCAGCACGAGTTCGGTAAGGGCGCCGTAAAGCGTTTCCTTTTCTTTTTGATAAGTTCATTTTATTTTATTTTATTTTTCAAGGAAAGAATGCAATGAGCAATGCAACCAATGAAAAGCATGGATGCATGCGAATGATGTACAGTCGAAGTATTGCGAATTTTTACGCAGGATATGGGGTTGAATCAATTTAGATTTTCAACATGGTCCATGACATCTTTGTCAAGGTGAAACTGGAAGTAACAAGGACATCAATAATCCTAAATATGTTTGGCAGTAGACGAAGCAGTGATGTGACTCGATTCATCTTTTGCCCCAATTTTGCAGGATGGTTACTTCCATATTTCAACTTGACTTGATGAACCTTTTTGTAAAAGCTTGAGCTTGGTTCAACCCCGTAATCCAAGGAATGGAAATTCTGATCGCCAATACTTCAACAACATCTCATAGGGATGAATGACTCGGGCATACTTTAAGCTTATGCACGGAAAATGTAATTATGAAATTGAGATGCCCGAAGAAACACCATTTCCTAGTTAACCATGCATTAGGTACCATGTTCAATTATTTTGTTTTGTTGTTGTGTGTGTTTTTTTTTTTTTTTTTTAGAAATGGGTTTATGATCCCAACATGGTTGGCTCATGGTGCCTAACACATGCAACTAAGAATGTAGTGTGAAGTTTCACGCTTCCCCTTTTTTGTTTTTGTAGAGGAAAACACAAGGATGAGCAAACATGAAAACAAATGGTATGCAATTTTGCAGATCAAAAAGTTTGTTGAACGCATATGCATGATGATGCCATGACTCATGCCAAATGTGAGGCTGGAATATGATAACGGACAAATGCAGGAACGATATGTTCATTATGATGTTATGAAGAGATGCTTATGCGATGCATGATATGAATGCATTTTACGGACACGAGACCCGGAAAATTATCTCTTCTTACTTGCGCATTTGGGGGCGCAGTGCCCCATGTGCACAATTAAGAAGGTGATATGGACCTTTCGGCTTCCCGTGACAAAGGACGAGACCAACATACAATGCATGCTAGAGATAAAATGCGGGAGTGACTTGATTTGCACAAGCTTTTTGGAGTAGAAACATGGGACCAACTCATTTTATTTCAAAAAGGAAGTCGTATCTAGTCAAGGTCTGAGAGACCATACAAGTTTCCTAACGATTTCTAATTATGTGGGCCATTAAGTCTATCATATGCTGACAATAGCCGAGAAGCCCATGAATCTCTTCGGGGGTGGAGTAGGTGTCTGCCATTGCCTTGGCCTTGGCTAACAATCGGGGAAGTTCTTGACTCCCGTTCAAGGTAAGAGCAAACCGATCCATCCACATGGTTGCCTCTTGGTGTAAAGAGTCGATCACCCTTCCTCTAGCCTCTTTTTCCGCGTATACTTGGGCATATTCGTCCGCAATCCTATGCTCGTGGGCCGCGGCTAGACCTAACTCTTCTTGGTACTTGGAGATGATAGCTAGCATATTGGTCTCCGTCTCGCATAAACGCTGAGACAAGCTTCTTTTGGACCTTGAACAGGCAACTAACTCCTCTTTCAAAACCATGCTATGTGCTCGCGACTGGTCCCTTTCTTCCTTGAGTTCACTATTGCTACCCCATAGAGCTCCGCGAAATTTGTTCCGACCATACTCTTCCTTGCGAGCCCTCTTGGTCTCTTGTTCAAGGGCTCTTGCGGTAATTGCATTCTCTTCCCGTAACCCGGCACACTCCTTCCGAACGTGTGTAGCGGCCAACTTGAACTTCTCCTTGGCAAGTTTTGCCTTTCCTAACTCGCTTTTGAGAGCTTGGACTTCTTCGTCCTCTTCCGGTGCTTCAAAGCTCTCTTTGCTGACGACTTTTAACTTGGCGAGCCAATCTAAACCTCGTACATGAACTTTCAGCCATTCGTGGTACCCACCAATGATGCCATTACGAATGCCTCTAAGCTCTTGATCTTTCTTTAACGGGGTTTCCCACGCCTTATGGATTCTTTGTATAGTCTTGGAATTTTGTGCGCCGAAATCCCTCACAAGGAAAGGAGACATGTTTTCTTCCGTCGGTGCTCCCCTCATGGGGTACCCTAGTTGTCTTATAGCGAGCGCGGGATTGTAGTTAATACAACCCCTCGTTCCTACCAGCGGAATGTTTGGGTATCTTCCACATGAGAAAAGGACTCCTTCTTTTCCTTCCTTCCATCGGGGGAACCAACTGATTGTTCTACCTCCTATCCCGGCCAAGAGCTGGTCCCAATCTATTCTCCTCTTTTCAGTACACGAGCGATGGCTCAGGAGCGGACATGGATGTCTTGTGTCTTGTTGGAACAAGTGTGAAACCAACCAAACACAGAGGGCGGGTAAGCAACAGATGATCCGTGCGCTACTCTTTTCGCACCTTCGGTCAAATGTGTTAAATAGATCTGCCAAGACAGCTACCACCGGACTTTCCTTGCTATGGTGGTAGGCAAGGAAAGCGTCGATTGCTGCTAGGTCTACCAAACCATCCACGTTTGGAAAGAGGACGACCCCAAAAATTAGCAAAGCTAACACATCCATAAACGGGACCCAGTCTCCTTGATTGGCCATACCCCTCGCCTTGTCTTCTAGGTACTTCTGTGGTAGACCCGCTATGCCGTTCCGAGTCTGTTTTATGCGGTCCAAACCTCTTGCTGAATCCTTGACCACAGTTGCAATTCTGCTCAAAGAGGGGAGACACCCGGAGGAAAGATATGGTTTTCTTCCCCCGAGAGGACATCCTAGAATTTCCTCAAATTCTTCAATGTTTGGTACTAATTGGAAGTCTGCGAATGTGAAGCACCTCAAAGGCTGGTCGTAGTATTGGGTAAGTGATGCAATGGCTTCTATGGACACCTCTGCTATGGTCAACTCTAAGATCTTTCCGTAAGTCTTGCGGAAGGCTTGCATTTGGAGGGGTTCCATCAACCGCCCTAATTCCTTGATGCTGGTGGTATCTAGGCTTTTGACCTTGACTTGGTAGAACCTCTTGCCGGTTTGATTTGTTCCCATGCTTACTAAAGTGAGACAAAAGCTGGTGCAAATCAAAACTCCGATATCTCATGGGTGGGATGGATGAATGCATGATGGAATGCATATGACACAGATGCAATCTAGGAATGCGGGGGTCCGGGGAATTTGTCCCCTTCTTAGATACGACGTCTAGGGGTAGCGAAATGCCCCAACGCACGTTTTTAAGAAGGCGACACGGACCCTCCGTTGGTTTGTTTACAGTAGGGATCAAGACAGAACCCATATGCAATGCCTATGCAAAAGACACAATGCGGGAATGTGCACAGTATGACAATATTTACCGAACATAAGCAAAAGGGTATATGATACTCATGCATGGCAGTGTGAAAAATGGCACGCAGCGTGTTTGCTTCGTGCCCCTATTTAAGGGACCTATAAGGGAGAGAACTAACTAGGCTTTTAGCAATAATCCCCAAGGTAGTTATATCTCTCTTGATGGTTTCTAGAGGTATCATCCCCTTTGAAGAACATATTGTAGCAGTAGGGACTACTAGCAACAATAGGTTTTCAAAGAGAAAAGCTCTAGATGAGGGTTCACTGTAATCAAGCAAGTCGGAGACCTAGCATGATCACAGATTCACCTCCACTCCTTATGCTCCCATGAACCCGGGTATAGGGCCCTTTTTCACTCACAGTGTGTGCAAATAGTGTTGGTGTTTGTGTGCATCAAATGAATAAATATTTACTTCATGCATACATTTAAAACGCACTAAAAGCAACAAAGAGTTTATATACACAAGAACATAATGAAAGGAAACCAACAAAGGGGTAAGTCACGGTAAAACATTGCACAAAATTAAATGGCCTAACTCTCTAAAAACAGTCCCCAGTGGAGTCGCCAACTGTCGCAACCTACCCTTCGGCGGGAGGGCGACGCGTGACTCGCGGGATGCGTGTTCCACGAAAGGAATACGCGCGGAGTCGCCACCAACGTTTATTTGAGGAAAACGTCGGAAAAACCGGAAAAGACGCGATCTACGAACTTTTTTAGTGAAAGGTTCGGGAGTTGTATTTACGCACGGGGAAGGTATTAGCACCCCACACGTCCGTCCCAAGGGACGGCAGCCTTCAATCGAATGTGCAAACATGACTTTGATTTTTACGTTCCCTTTTATGTCCTTATATCCTTTATACCCTTTTTATATTTTTCTCTTTTTTGTGGTCGACAAGGGTGTTTCCCTTTGCTCCTACGTATTCCTCAATTTGGGATGAGAAAATCAGACCTACGTAGTTCTTTTGGAACAAAGTGTTTGGTTAAGTTGTTTTTGTCTTTTTTGCAAAATATGTTTTTATTGAACAAAAGGTCATTTAAGGTGTTGAACCATTAAACGGTCTTTTGATTTTGAAAGGGGAGAAACGTTAAGGCGTTGGACCATTAACGATCTCTTGTTTTTGAAAGGAGAGAAACGTTAAGGCATTGGACCATTAACGATCTCTTGGGGTGGTCGACAAAAGCGGGGCTTTTGCTCCTACGTATCCTCAATGAGGAACTCAGACCTACGTAGTTCTTGCTTATTAAGTGATTCTTTTTTACTTAAGTGGTGATCATTTTAAGGCGTTGGACCTTAAAAATGATCCATTTTACTTAGTGAGAAATTGAGATGACAAACTTCAAAAGCCTATTTTTGTGGACGAGCTTGACTAGGCGAATTGATTTTAGCCTTTAGTTTCACTTTAGTTATTAATCAATTCGATCAAGAATGAGAAATCCCAAAGAGAAAACGTCCGATTGATTTTCCGCTTTATTTTACTAAAAGATGTCTTTTTGATTATTATATTATTTTTTACCTCTTTTTGATTTCCAACATGGTTACGGCACGACCGAACGGTCGGAATTTATTTTAACCGAAGTTAATGGATAGTACAATTCAAACGTTCGGTGGAAATTTATTTTATTTTTAAGTTAAGCGAGAAATGACTTAAGTAAAATGGCTTAAGCACGTCAACAGGGGGTATAAAAAGTAAACAAAACGAGAATAAAAATGCACGAAACACAATGTGGACCACTACGGGTACATAGAATGAATCGAAAAGCTTGGTTCGAGGTACTTACCCGTTGAAGATCGAAGAACGATGAAGAACGAATGAAGAACGTCGAAGAACGGTTGAAACCTTTGCGAGATTCCTCACGGAAAACGTTACGGAAACGTTTCGGAAGCGCCTCGGCTTAGATTTTCTTCACGGAAACAATTTTTCCAAGCAAATTCGAAAGAGAGAGAAGTGCCTAAGGGGCTGAACCCCTTCCTTCTTGCCTTCCTCCCCTATTTATAGCAAAATAGGGGAGGTGGTTGCCGCCCAGCTCGCCCAGGCGAGCTCAGCTCGCCCAGGCGAGCAGGGTTGCTTCCTCCAGAAGCAACCGCCTTCTGGAGGAATATTCCGGAGGGCCCAAGTGGGCCTGGGTGCTATTTGCACCCCCATTTTTACTAAGTACACCCCCCTCTGCTGTTTTTTGGTGATTCTTTTTTCGTAAAGTTACGGAAACTTACGAATTTCGTAACGATACTTGTTTTCTTTCCGTAATGTTACGGAACCTTGCGGATTACATAATCATCCCCTTTTTGACTTACGGAATGTTACGGAACCTCACTTAATTATGCAACGATGCTTCCATTTGATTTCCGGTGTGTCACGGAAACTTACGGATTGTGCATCAATATTTTTTTGGTTTTTTGGCATGTCCTGGAATTTCACAAATTGCCTAATGATGGGTGCCAAGCACCTCACGAGGACCAAAGAATGGTCGCACGTCATCGAGCAAAGGTCCCCGGACGAAATTAGGGTATGACACTTTTACATCATGGAGATCAATTATATAATAGATTTAAGTCACATGGACACATTATAATAATGAAACCTTAGTCTACCCCCTTTTGTACAAGGAAAAGGTTAGAACTCATAGTAGTGACTTAATCTAAATAAAACCCATCCTGGCTGAAAACACAAGGCATCCTAAGGAAGAGTTTCCTCTTTCTCTTTGTCACGTCCTTTGTGTTAGGTCTAGATGACCACTCATTTCATCCACCTTGGATTTTGATGTATAACAATAAGTATAAATTATTGATGTTCGAATGAGTTTTTGACAAGCAAACAAAATCAATATGTTAAACGAATTTACTATATTCAGTATCATCCATAATCAAAGAGAGTATGCTCCATTTTATCTAGCGTCCAACATGCTAAATCCAAAGAGCGTCCACCCTTGTAAAAATCATTATAAGACACCGTCTTTTAGTTAGCTTGTGCATCCAATCTCAAAGATTGAGAATGACGAAAAAGGTAAGTGCATGTGTTCTATTTTATAAGAATTTTATTTGCCTCTCTTTATTTTGCATTGTCAACGTTTTAATTTAAGAAAAGGACTATATAGAAGAGTATAGAAGGTTTTCACAGAATATTCTCTTAATGGTCGCTTTCACTATGGACAAAATGCACATGGTGTTGTTTGTACTATGAATTATTCCTCTCCAATCAAACAATGACATGTCGCCTTATCCTTTGGTGTGAGACAACGGTCTTTTCAAGAAATTGACATTGATCCCATAACGGATCCTTCTCTAAAGTCTATAAAAGGCAATCCCAATCGAGGAAGTTAGCTAATGAAAAATATTTCAAGAGAGCAAGAAAATACTTGAAGCAAAACTCTGCTGAAATCACTAGACGATTGATATAAAGTTTTCACTAGTTTATTCTTTGTGAAGCAAAGTTATTTTGTATTTGAGCTTTATTGTTTATTCACTCTTTGAGTGTAAACAATACTTGTATTCATTCAAACTTTTGTTTGTAAAAGACAAGAATGATTGCCGCAACCTATCCTTCGGCGGGAGGGCGATGTGAGACTCACGGGTGCGTCTTTCAAGGAAAAAAAACGTGCGGAGTCGCCACCAATGTTTATTTGTGGAAACCTATTTAAGCTATTTAAGCTTGAAATCAGATTTTAGAAAGGGAGTTTGGAATGGGATTTAGAGCTTTGCATGTCTAGAGTTTCTAGAGAGAGAAAGGTCCAAGTTCCAGAGAGTTTTGAGAGATTTTGTTGTGTGACGATCTGCAGAGACCAGAGCTTGAAGCAGGAGCCGGTTTGAGAGCTTGAGATGAGTTTATGAGTGATTGTGAGATCCTAGAGGTGAAGGAGACATCCTCACCATTTGTATTTTTGCAATCTTTCATCTTGTTCTTCTCTTTGTTGTTAAGAAGGCTTCTTGGTATGGAAAGCTAAATCCTCTGTTGGATCTTCCCTGTAGGTACCTGATGTAAATATATTTCTAC
This sequence comes from Glycine soja, assembly GCF_004193775.1. Taxonomy (NCBI): domain Eukaryota; kingdom Viridiplantae; phylum Streptophyta; class Magnoliopsida; order Fabales; family Fabaceae; genus Glycine; species Glycine soja. Next base: position 28,085,040 of record NC_041008.1, on the reverse strand, counting down.
CTATTTAATGATGTTTTGTGTGTTCTTTGTGCTATATGCTTTTCATTCCAGTATGCCTTCACCTTGATCACGTACATGCATGCTTTGTTAGGGTCATTCAATAGTGGAAACTGGTCTGACTCTAAAGTCCTTGATAGTGCAAAGCTGAGTTGTCGTGCTTTCACGAGGAATCTGGGTGCGATAATTTAGTTGAGTATGTGTGTCTTAATGCGGTCCTAGTTGAGTTTAGTCTTATAAGAAGAATCTGTAGACGATGCTTGATCAGGATTATGCTATACTATCACGAGGAATCGGGGTTTAGTATCTCAGGAGACACCATAAGAACACATGAGCATTGTTAGATAGAGAATATCTTTTTAGCATCAGGCACCTATTTGGTAGACCATCGTGTTCTCTACTTGTTTTTACACATCATTTCTCTCGTGTGATTTTCTTTGTTTTTGCACAGATAGTTTATACACCTGTTCATATTCACACTTACCTTTACACACTAGACACCTATTTGCTGAAATAGCTTACCAAATAACACAAGTTCCCCGAGTGTTCGATACTCGGTTCTTACCATTTTATGCTACTTGTGCGATCTCGTACACTTGCCGGAAGCCGAACAGATGACCATAATTGTCTCTGCATGATGTTAGACTTTAATAGTCTTGAAAACAACAAAAGTAGATGACCATGATTGTCTCCGCATGATGTCAGACTTTAATAGTCTTGGAAACAACAAAAGCGGATGACCATGGTTGTCTCCGCATGAAGTCAGACTTTAATAGTCTTGAAAACAACAAAAGCAGATGACAATATTTGTCTCCACATGACGTCAGACTTTAATAGTCTTGGAAACAACAAAAGCGGATGACCATGGTTGTCTCCGCATGAAGTCAGACTTTAATAGTCTTGAAAACAACAAAAGCAGATGACAATATTTGTCTCCACATGACGTCAGACTTTAATAGTCTTGAAAATCTTTTACTAAAACGTGAACACGCTTAGCAAAGAACAAACCTCCAAACCGATCAGAGCAATTTATATTTTTTTTGAAGAAAAACAATGTGACCACCAGGGAAGGAAAGCATGCTGATAGAATTTCTTATAACCACAATGGAGATTTGGGATATTTGCATTTCATTTCTAAAAGAGCATTAGAAGAAACACTGCGTCCAATTGAAATAGAGGAAAACCACTGTTAGTCGGTGAAAACGACTAACTTTTGCGTATAAAACTTGTGTATATTGTATCAAACTTCTCCAATTTATAGTTGTTTTGTAATATTATAAGTACTTTTTGTTAAATATAGGTAATAGATAATTTATACTTTTGTTTTGTGTGTTTAATAATCAATTTCTCTCAATCTCAGGTTAATTAGGCAAATTGGCAAAAGTGTTATTCTCACCTTCTCACTAAGCCAATCTGCTGGCTTAGCGAGCATTCGCTAAGCGCGACATTCAGTGGCTATTATAGGGGGTGTGTAGCTAAGCTCTAGCTTCTCATCTCAAGGAGGTGAGCTTAGCTATTAGAGAGGTGTGTGTAGCTAAGCTCTAGCTTCTCGAGGAAGCTTCTCAAGGAGGTGAGCTTAGTTATTAGAGGGGTGTGTGTAGCTAAGCTCTAGCTTCTCAATAAAGCTTCTCAAGGAGGTGAGCTTAGCTTTTAGAGGGGTGTGTGTAGTTAAGCTTTAGCTTCTCAGGGAAGTTTTCTCAAATAAGCTTCTCAAGGAAGTTTTCTCAAGAAAGCTTCTCAAGGAAGCTACCTAGTCTATAAATAGAAGCATGTGTAACACTTGTTGTAACTTTGATGAATGAAAGTCTTATGAGACACACTTCAAAGTTCCACTTCTCTCCCTCTTTTATTCCTTCCATTTCGTGCTCCCCCCTCTCTCATTATTTTCCTCCATTAAAGCATCCTCTTCAAGCTTCTTATCCAAGGCACATTCTTGGTGGTGAAGCTCCTTCTTCCATGGCTTATTCCCTAGTGGATGGTGCCTCCCCTCTCCTCTTCTCCTGTGCCTTCCACTGCTTCTCCATGGTGGATAATCACCATTAAAGGACCTCATTGAAGCTCAAAGATCCAGCCTCCACAGAAGCTCCACAAGCAAGCTTCCATCAGGATTGGTGTCCTGGCTCTGCTGGTGCTGGATGTACTGATAGAAGCTCTTGGTCAGCTACACCTGTCCCCTGTGATTAGCTGCTTGTTGGCTGGTCACATGCTGCATGTACCTGTGCATCTGGAGCTCTAACCTTCGCAGGTGAGCGGAGATGGACCCTAGGGATGGTGTCTCCTGTAGATGAGGTGGTGGTGCATCTGTGGCGGGCTGCTGCTGGCCCTCTTCCTACTGCTGCTGGCTTGCCTGGGCATGTAATATTTCTCTATGAAAGCCCTGCTGATGGGAGGCCGGATAAGCTTGGTGGGAGTGACCGACACTCCATAGAATTGGCACAGGCCTGTGATCAAAGCAGGAAATCCCAGGGCCCTGTTGGACTTCTCTGGGTCAACTAGGTGTCTAGGAGGCGTGATCCCTGCAAACTGATTTATAGCATCCGAGATCAGCTGGGCAACATGGACACTCACCTGAGTCAGGATGGCATAGACCAGCTAACAATTCGGCAGGGGGAGGTCTGAATTATGGTTGTTAGGGAGAATGTTGCTGAGCAACAACGTCATCCAAATTTGAGTGAGGGTGGTCATGCTAGTGCGCATGATCCGCACCCGTCTCTCCGCCATGCTCCGAGAAAAGTCCTGCCCCAAAATGCACAACAACTAGTTGATGGCCTCCTCATCGAAACCCAAGGCCTGGCTCCTCCTCTGGCTGAACTCATAGCGCTGGCCCTCCTCTAGGACCAATGAATGCCCTAGAAACTGGTTAATGGCATCCTCATTGAAGGGGATCCATTGTCCTCTCACCCAGGAGCGCTTGTCTCTGACTCCCTCCTCCATGGGCCAGGCGTTGGCATAAAACTCCACGACTATCTCCGGATCGTAGTTAGCCATGGGTGATACCAGCTGAGTCCACTGCCTCCAGGCAATTTCCTCTTAAAATTCAGCATACTTTTTATCCCTCAGCTGGACTCGCCTCTCCATGAGGAATGACCAACCTTTAATGGCCTCAAATCATCACTGGTGTTCCTCACTCCGGAAGCTGTGTCCATAAAACTCCACATCTACCTGTGAGGCCGCACTGGAACCCTCTCCAACGACATCTTTCCTAGACCTTTTGGCTCGAAGCTTCTTCGGAGCCATTTCCTGCGAGGACACATTTGCAATGTTAGTCTGCATGAAATACCAATTATCACAATAAAGGCCAATCAAACTAAAATGGTGCACTCTTTTTTCTACCAAATGCAAATGTTAATGTGTAACTCACACATTGATGCATGGGTTATTTTATGATATATATATATATATATATATATATATATATATATATATATATATATATACATACATGCATATACATATATTTTTGGTGAAAGGCATTTTATGACATATGTCCACATACATTTTTTGAAAAGCATTTTCCTGCTACATATCCGCATACATGCATATTTCTTTTGAAAGGCCTTTTATGCTACATATCCACGCATATATACACATATTTTTTTTAAAGACGTTTTCATGTTATATATTCACATTTTGAAAGGCATTTTCAAGCTACCTAGGTGCAAGGTACTTACCATGATGTAGCAAATTCAAATTCTAGTCTAAAAACCTCACAAACATGTTCTCATATTCATGCATTTTTACATCCAAGACCAAAAACTTAGATTCCTAGGCCTAGGTCATGTTTTTGGCACTTTATTCTAGCTTCTTCAAACTATCCACACACTCAAAATGGCAGCCATATATGCATAGATTCGTTCCACAAGCCAAATTCCACAAAATCACACACAAATGCCATTGAGGCATTTCATTGAACACTTGGTGGGCACATGTTTATACATGAAAAAACGAGGAACGGGGGCAATGTGACAAGCCCATTCATATCAGAACTCAAGATAGGCCTATGGCCATCCCCTACAGCCCCTCAATTCAACAAATCAAAGCATGGATTCATAAACAAAATGGCTCACGAATTTTGCAAGAAACAAGCAACCAAAGCACTAAAATGCTACAATGGAAAGCCAAAGATCAAAGGAATGTGATACTTACTTGTAGGGAGTGAATAACAATGCAAAAAGGAGAGCAAAAACTCAACAATGGAGACTTGGGGCTGCTGGAATCAAGTGTTCCCGTAAGCCCTTGGTAGCTTTCAAAATTTGGGGAAGAATGGGGTGAAGAACAGCTTCACCCCTCCCCTTTTTATGGTTTTGGATCAGACCTGCTTGTCCAGGCGAGCTAACCCCACTTTGTTATGTTTACTATTATTTTTTAACTCTTATCCAATATAATTCAAAAAAGAAAAATAAATAAAAATAGGAACTTTGAAAGAACATAATTAAGGATACTAGGTTGCCTCCTAGGAGCGCTTCTTTAATGTCTTGAGCCAGACGTGGGATGATGATTTGTTGATCATGGGCCTAGCACCTGCTCGTACCTGCCCCTATGCTCTTGAACAAATAAAATGGCATCACGCAGTAAATGTGAAACAACACCACAAAATATCGATATTACCTTCCACTTACCCGTGTTCCAATTTTGGTGTGATATTGATTGCTACTCAAAATGAATCTTCATTTATCCTCCGATCCGCAGGACAACAGATGCAAATGCATGCAAGCTTATGATTAGTAATTTTAAGTACAATAATTAAACGAATGTTATCATGTTCAATTTTACTAAAATGCTTATGACACCCCATTGATGGAGCCAAATGGCTCTGGATTCAGTAGGCAACATTGAAAGTGTAGGTTCTTAAGAAGTAAAAAAACACAACACAGGAAGTTAAGACACAAACCATTAATCCAATATTTATTAATGTTGCGATCATGGTTTACAAAGGATTTGAAGACTTTGGAGATCCCAATGAGTCTTTGAATCCTCTAGCCGCCTCGAGTACTAAGCATAATATCGCTTGATTATATCGAAATTCACGGGCAAAGGTAATTCTTCATCATCCATGCTGGCAAGCAACAATGCTCATCCCAAAAATGCCTTCTTTACGATAAAAGGTCCTTCATAATTTGGGGCCCATTTTCCCCTATGGTCTTTCTGAGCTTAGGATACTTTCTTCAAAATGAGATCCCCTCTGTTGAACTTGTGTGGGCGTACCTTTTTTTCGAAAGCGTTCTTTACTCGTCTTTGATACAATCGTCCGTGGATCATGGCGGCCAATCTCTTACCTCCTATAAGATTCACCTGATTAAAGCGAGCTTTGGCCCATTCCAACTCCTCCAACCCTGACTCGGCTAGAATTCTCAGAGAGGGAACCTCTACTTCAAACTAAAGCACAACCTCCATCCCGTTCATCAAAGAGAACAGAGTTGCCCCAGTTGATGTGCACATCGAGTTCGATAACCTTGTAGCGTGAAAGGGAACATCTCGTGCCAATCCTTGTATGACACGTTCATCTTCTGAACTATCTTCTTAATGTTCTTATTAGCAACCTCCACTGCCCCATTCATTTTGGGCCTGTAAGGCGTAGAATTGTGATGTTGGATCTTGAAATCCTCACACATTTCCTTCATCATTTTATTGTTTAGATTGGTGGCATTTTCGATGATAATCTTCCTAGGCAAACTATATCGGCAGATTATCTCTTTCTTGATGAACCTGACCACCACACTCCTTGTCACACTGGCGTACGAAGCCGCTTCAACGCATTTGGTGAAGTAGTCAATGGCAACCAAAATGAAGCGATGTCCATTCGAAGCTTTGGGCTCGTTAGCCCTTATAACGTCTATCCCCCACATAGAGAACGACCAAGGGGTTGCCACGACGTTCAAAGGCACGAGAGGAGCATTGACATTGTCGGTGAATGCCTGCCACTTGCGGCACTTTCTCACATGGATACAATAATCATTTTCCATTGTGAGTGTTCGCATCCTGGCACTACTTGTTTTTGTGGATGTGAAATCTAACCGGCAAGTGCACCGGGTCGTCAAGTAAATAATTAAAATGGTGTGAACCGAGTATCGAACTCAGGGAACTTGTTTTACTTGGCAATGCATCATTCAGTAAATAGGCATTTGCGTAAAGAATTGATTATCATGAAGTAAAAAAAGAAGTAATTCTATTCTAAGTTAAAGTAGTAATTGTGAGCAAGTGAGTGTGAAAACAGATATGTAAAAGCGTTGGGTCTTTCTACTGAGATGCTTGATGCAATTAGGGTTTTTCTCTACTTGAAATTATTTTTGTGTTCTATGCTGAAGGCGCAAATACCAAACACCAATGTCTCGCGAGTTTGGCCTAATTCAAATTAAACTTCGCTCGCAGTTGTCTCTTGTTGAACTTAGCCTAACCGAACAGCATTACAATTACAGCATGATAAAAACTAAATTACCGCACTCTGTGTCCGACAGTTCGATAACCTAGCCCTGCCCTATCCAGTTCTAATGATGCAGTACATTTTCCAATGCTAAAGCTCCTAACCTAACACAAATGGGTGACCAAGCCACAAGCATTCATAACATAAGTACAGATAGAAACATTGAACCCATAAAAACAACTTTAAATAGATAGTAATAATATTTACATCAAGTATCAGCAGAATTTCCTAACAAAGGATTCTAGCCCTCCATTACAAGGGAGTACCTTTCACAAATAGGAGAAGGGTTTCAGAGAAAATACCAGATTACAAAGCAGTGGGGATGTCTCCTGCACCTCTAGGAACCTAGGAATCATTCCAATACCTAAAATCTACCTAAATGTTAGGGCCTTTTTCTTCCTTGCTCAACTTTATAGAAGCAAAGCTTCATGATGAATCAAGATTGATTCAAAGATGTTTTGATGATAACAAAGGTGATGACAAACAGCTCAAAGGTCAATCAAAGAATGAGTTCAAGATGTTTAAGATAGAATCAAGAACACTTCAAGATTCAAGAGGAAAGTTGATTTCAAGAATCAAGAATCAAGATTCAAGGATCAAGCTTCCAAGAATCAAGATCAAGACTCAAGATTCAAGAATCAAGAAAAGACTTAATCAAGATAAGTATGAAAAGGTTTTTTCAAAAACTGAGTAGCACATGGATTTTTCTCAAAACATGTTTACCAAAGAGTTTTTACTCTCTGGTAATCGATTACCAATTGTGGCGTCCCTAAATTAATGACTGGTTTAATAGTAATAATTTAAATAACAAAAACCATGGTAAATTTTTTTTTCTTTTCCCTTTTCATATCTTTCTCTTTTTCACAATAACTAGGTGTAGAAGGAAAATCCTCACTATAAAGTCCTGAATGGCCAGTTCACAACTCTATTCGGAGTCATTTCTTTCTTACCGCTCATAATTCTCTAAATTATTTTGCTGTTTCAAAAGGAAGAATATACCAGCCATTACTTTAGGTCGTCACGTGAAAATAAAGGATAAAATAAAGTCGATAAACTCTTTTACAAATAAAGTTGCTAATACTTCCTTTTCAAATAACAAGATTGATCATAAATGCATTCATCATTTAAAGCTGTCCAAAATATGGGAGTTTTACAAAATACTTAGTGTCATCCAGAGCAAAGGTGTTCATAGTGGTGGCTTCAGCCACATGTATACAATCATCAAATGCCTATACATCAGGTCTACCCATACAAAAACAAAAGAGTGAACCTAACAGTCAGTCCTAGATACACCCACCCTCAAAAGTATATAAAACTAATCCAAAGAGCTGTCCACTATGATGAAGAGCCTCCGCTGATCGCCATCTCCCCCGGGCCACTATCCTCCGTAGAGTCTGCCTCAGATGCCGACATGACTTCCTCGGGAGAATCCACCTCAAGAAATGGATCCTCATCACCCTCTAGAAAGTCAAGGGCATCCACAGCAGGCTCAGGAGGTAGCTCCTCCAGATCCTCCTCAGTGTCTTCCTCGGATGACGTTACCTCGATCACTTGGACGGGCTCCACTAGACGATATGGTGTAGGCGTGGGTAGTATCCACTCCACCGTGCGCTGAAGCGTCCGTGCCGGTTCATCTGGATGCACCAAAGAAGTAGCCGTGAATCGAATGGTGCCCCGAAATCGGCACCTCGTGTTGCCTTCGAGGGTCTCCCAAGCTCCCTCTAGGCACTCCATCTCTACTCGATCACGGATTAGCTGCGCCGCCATCACGATCTACAAGGAAGAAAAGAAAGGGGTGGACTCTTTCACAAGAATCTAACTATGCCGCCGCACAATACGTTTCATAACCACTACATGCAATTAAAAGGAGTATCTTAAGGCTTTTCATCTCTGGTAATCGATTACACAGCCTTGGTAATCGATTACCAGAGGCTAAACTTGAATTACACAGCCTCAGGACATGAAATATGCAAGAATGCACTGTGTAATCGATTACACATACCTGGTAATCGATTACCAGTGACCCATTCCTCTGTGTAATCGATTACACAGGCTGGTAATCGATTACCAGAGGCTTCCTTAGCTTCCTGACCTCGTTTTCAAGCCTGGTAATCGATTACACCCCGTGGTAATCGATTACCAGAGACCATCTTAGCCTCCTGTCTTCATTTTTAAGCCTTGTAATCGATTACCCACCCTTGGTAATCGATTACCAGAGGCCATAATCCACATATCACACAAAATTCACAGCTGGCCAGCCACCACAAGCCTCCTTGCTTTGTGGTCTTTGTTCCTTTTATCTGTTGACTGCTAGGAGCTCGCCTGTTTAGGTACATCACAGGTTCTCACTGACCGACTATGCCCGGGTTGGGTCGGGATTGGTCAAGCTTGGTTTTGGGCAATAGCACCCCACCTGACGTCCCCAAGGTCTCCTGACCCCCGCGACATATCTCCAGGTACCACTCTGTGGTCAACAATAAAAGCAGGAAGTTTCACCCTTCAACACTTCCTCATCTCAAGCTTGTAGGATTATGGGGTACCCATCACATGTGGTACTAGGTGGCGGTCGGGCGATGGTGCACAACGAGTTTTCCACATCCACAATGCACACATAAACCCACCATCCCCTGTTGCCCACCTCCATCTGAGCTCATGTACTCCCACGTAGCCCATATCCTCGTTTCTCTCAACACCGGGTCCCCATCAATCCTCCCAAGCTTCCACAACATCCAAGCAAAACAACATTCAAACAGCACAAGCTATCACAGCCAAGCAAAACAGGGCAAAGGCAGAAAACTCTGCCAAAACACCAACCAAATCACAGTTTTTCTCACTTAAAGACCCCAGTAACAATTCCTTCGATCCAATTCGTTAACCGTTGGATCAACTCCAAAATTTTACTGGAAGTCTATAGTACATAAGCCTACATTGTGACCGTTGGGATCTACTAGAAAACATCTAGAACTCATTCTGTACTACTCTTTCCACAGCCTACCACACACAAGCATTTTTCTGCACAAAGCCAAAATTCTGCTGCACCTATTTTGACAGCAAAATTCTGCATAAGTGCAGATTTCGAAAATCACACTTCCTCTCATTCAATCTTGCCCAAATCAATTCCTACAAGTCCCAAATCATGTATCAATCATGTCTAACCCAAAACCTAGCTCCAAAACACGGCAACACAGAATCTAGGTGTCCAACACCCCTCAATTCAATGGGTTTTCTAGGTTTGAAAAGTGAAATTTAGAATGAGGTAAATTTGAAACAAACTCTCACCTCACACCAGTCCATAACATCTATTTAGACTTGTTCAAACTGGATTTACACCTAAAATCTCACCGAATCAAAATTTGACTCTTCAACACCCAAATTTGCCCTAGAAATGGCTCTTTGTTCACTTTGGTCATTTATTTTTCTCTCTAGCATAGTCCAAGCTTTCTCCCAAGTCCTAAATGACATTTCAAGCTAGTATTAACTCACTTTAACCTCCATTTACCACAGAATTCAGACTTAGCCTTCCAACCCTCAAAGCCTCCCTCTTTTTCCACTCATAACATCACATTCTCACTTTCTAACCCTAGGTTAGTTCTACCCTTCATCTCTAACAGTTTTCCATCATCAATTTCCGCATATAAACATCACAAACATCATCACAAAAACCCTAAAACAGAATGGGTATGTTTAACTCATCCAACATGGCTATTTCAACAAGCTTTCAACAAGAGTCTTCACAAATAACCATCATGAAGCAGAAAACTAACAAAACTACCCATCATATCTCCCAAAACCCCATACCCACGAAATTTAAGAGAGAAAGAAGTCCACCCAAACCTGGATTTTCGAAGTCCCACTCGTAGCCACGCACTTCACGACCCCAAAAATGCCCTCCTTTCGCGATTTAGAGCAGAAATGATGGCCAAAGGTTGGAGCTTTGTGTGGAGCTTCAATGGAGAATGAAGAAGAAGAAAATGGCAACGTGAGGGAGAGAGAGAGCTGTCTGAAAAGTGTGGGGGCTGAGTGAAGAGAGAGAAAAGCTTTTTGGTTTTTAAATAAAGGGTTTTCTCTTTTTCTATTATTTTATTTAAGCAATGCCACATGTCTCCATTTGAGTGGAGCAAAAAGGGCCCACTTTCTCTTTTGATTGTGACCTATACTCAGTCACAAAAGTGAGAAAATCTGACCTTTGAAACGCTAAAATCCTGCCTCGGTTTGCGTGCTGTTTCTCTGGTTCCAGTTCCTTGCGTTTCTCAGCGTCCGTCGGGGCCAGTTTTCGAAAGTAACCAATATATATATCAAAACGCTCAGAATAAAACCCCGAGCATGGTTCAGAGGTTGGTTTCGTTAAATTCTAAGTCGCACGCAAAACGATGATTTTTAGACTAATTACTTAAGAATTAACCCATAACCTCCCAGTTATGGATTTCTCTTCCTTAATTAGCCTAACCCGCATATCTTGCCCCCACTATTCCTACTTCTACCAAGAACATATAGGCATATACACTGAATAATACTTATATATATAATCATTCAAAATACATCGTTTCCAAAAATTCCGGGTAGAAATTTTCAGGATGTTACACCAGTAGCAAAATAAATTTGAAAAAGTTTTCAAATGAATTTACAACGTTCCAATTGATTTCAAAAAAGTTGTAATCGATTACAATGTTTTGGTAATCGATTACCAGTGCCTTTGAACGTTGAAATTCAAATTCAAAAGTGAAGAGTCACATTCTTTCATATAAAAGCTTTGTGTAATCGATTACACTAATTTGGTAATCGATTACCAGTTATTGTTTCTTAATAAATCAAAAGATGTAACTCTTCAAATGGTTTTTGACTTTTTTCAAATTGGTTTTAAGTTTTTCTAAAAGTCATAAGTCTTCTAAATGGTCCTCTTGACCAGACATGAAGAGTCTATAAAAGCAAGTCTTTGTTTTGCATTTCATAACAATTCAATCAATCTTATACAATCCTTTACAAGCCTTGAATCTCTTTGAACTTCTTCTTCTTCTTTGTGCCAAAAGCTTTCCAAAGTTTTCTGGTTTTCTAAACCTTGAAAACTTGTGCTATTCATTCTTTTCATCTCTTCTCCCTTTGCCAAAAAGAATTCGCCAAGGACTAACCGCCCGAATTCCTTTTGTGTATCTCTTCTCCCTTTTTCAAAAGAACGAAAGACTAACCGCCTGAATTCTTTTGTCTCCCTTCTCCCTTGTCAAAGAATTCAAAATGACACAGTCTGAGAATTCTTTTGATTCTTCCCTTTCCCTTATACAAAAGTTTTCAAAGCACTAACCGCCTGAGAATTCTTTTGTATCCCCATTCACAAAGTATCAAAGGTTTAACCGCCTGAGATCTTTGTCTTAACACATTGGAGGGTACATCCTTTGTGGTACAAGTAGAGGTACATCTACTTGGGTTTGACTGAGAACAAGAGAGGGTACATCTCTTGTGGATCAGTTCTAGTGGAGGGTACATCCACTAGGTTGTTCAAAGAGAACAAGGGAGGGTACATCCCTTGTGGATCTTTGCTTGTAAAAGGATTTTTGCAAGGTTGAAAGAAATCTCAAGGACCGTAGGTCACTTGGGGACTGGATGTAGGCACGGGTTGTTGCCGAACCAGTATAAAAACTCTAGTGTGTTTGTCTCCTTCTTCCTTACTCTTTTACTTTCCGCTATGGATTTTAATTTCCGCTTTTACTTTCGGTTAAGTTTCTCTTCTACTCCTTATTCTCTTAACAACATAAGTAAAAGCCTTAGAAGAGTCAATTTTTAATTAGTAAAGGTTTAGGAATAATTAATTCAACCCCTCTTCTTAATTATTCAGAGGCCACTTGATCCAACAAGCTTTTCCTCTGTTCTTCGTTCAGCACTATGCTCATGTAGTCTATTCAGACCTCCTCTCTTCATTCTCTGCAATTTAGGCTTAAAAAGGTCTTTTTGTCCATGAAGGCGCGCTTAGCGCCATCTTCACGCTTAGCGTGAGTAAGTGAAATTTGGCTTAGTGCCATTCTCATGCTAAGAGCCGAAGAGACAATCTTCTCGTTGAATGAGCTGATGACACGCAGAGCGCGTGATGACATGGCAGATTCTCTTCAATATTTGTCTCACTTGCTAAGCAGCTGATGTCTCGCTTAGCGGTTGAGTCTCACTAAGCGCACGGTCCAAGCTTAGCGAGACAACATCTTTTGCACCTTCAAATTTTACTCCTTTTTACCTGAAATTGAAGTGAAATTTACATTAAATTCATATGGAAAGCTTCTGCTGAGAAAATAGAAAAACTAAACAAGAAATATTTACAATCCTACCAAAAAGAAACATAAATTGGGAAAAATATATAAATTTTTGAAAACTTTTCTATACAAAAGTTTGTCGTAAAAGACGACTAACAAACTCCCCCAAATTTACAGTTTTGCTTGTCCTCAAGCAAAGAAAGAACAATTCACTTGTCCTCAAGTGACAAACTCACAGTGGTTATTCACAAGGTATTTATTCCAAAGAATTCAATCACATGACATGAATGGCATACAATGTTTCAATCAACAGCTTCTCCCAAGACATGCAACTTTTCAAAGAAATGAACATGATTATTAAGCATCACAGCTGAAATAAGCTAGCTAGAATGATAGGTATCAAGGAAGGATCATCGACCAAAGCCTCACGGTCACTGTTTCACTCAAGCACAAGTGTTTAGGCTTTCCATCAATCAACAACCAACATAAGTCTCAATCTTTGCACTTCATCTCATGCCATACAGTCAAAAACACACAAACTGAATCTGAAGGACTTTAATAGGCTTGTAATGAGACTGGGCTGCAAATAAATCATGGTTTTTCTAGGATGCAAAGGCTTAAGTTCTAGGAGAGCATCCGTCCTTAGATCAACTTTTTTCCTTTTTTATTTCCAGCTTCAATTACTTGCCTTAAAGCACTTAGCTTCACTTCTTCTTAGATAACAGCACGCACACTTTTATTTTGAAAACTTACAGTTTTTTTGGTTTAACAACAACTCTTTACTTGCTGCTTATTGACATACTGTATGTGCTGATATTTCCTTACCATTAGAAGCTATCACCCAATAAACTCCCCCAAATTTGATACAAATTTTCTTTGTACCATAATGCTCTCCTCCAAAGGTTCAAGGTTCAATCAAACAATTCAGATTTTCAGCTCAATCATGGGTGCAAAGGATATGTCATTCATTCACAAGGTGTCGCAACATGCCCTTTTGGGGGCGAGCGAGGGCGAGGCTCACGGGTGCGCTTTCCAAAGGAGGAAAGATGCGCAGAGTCGCCACCAACGTTTATTTGTGGAAAACGTCGGAAAAACCGAAGGAAACTGGTCAAAATGAAAATTCTAAGTTCGGGAGTTGTATTTACGCTTGAGGAAGGTATTAGCACCTCTTACGTTTGTCTCGAAGGACAACAACCTATTTTTTAGAATTGTGAAATTGTGTTATCTTAACTTTTATTTCTTTTTATTTTTTGAGGTCGACAAAAGCGGGGCTTTTGCTCCTACGTACCCTCCATCAAAGAGGAAATCAGACCTACGTAGTTCTTTCTTATGCGTGAATCAAGTGATTGATTTTTTTACTTGAGGGGTGATCATTTTAAGGAGTTGGACCTTAAAAATGATCCTTTTTACTTAGTAAGAAACTGAAATGATAAACTTTCAAAAAAACCTATTTTTGTGGACGAGCTTGACTAGGCGAGTTTGATTTTAGCCTTAGTTTCACTTTAGTTATTAGTCGATTCAATTAAGAATGAGAAATCCCAAAGAGAAAACGTCCGATTGATTTTTCGATTTACTTTACTAAAAGGGTATTTTTTTATTATTATATTATTATTTTACCTCTTTTTTGATTTCCAACGTGGTTACGGCACGACCGAATGGTCGGAATTCATTTTAACCGAAATTAACGGATGATATAATTCAAACGATCGGTGGAAATTTATTTTATTTTTAGATTAAGCGAGAAATGACTTAAATAAATGGCTTAAGCACGTCAAAAGGGGGTATAAAAAGTAAATGAAAACGAGAATAAAAATACATGAAACAAAATGTGGACCACCACGGGTACATAGAATGATTTGAAAAGCTCGGTTTGAGGTACTTACCCGTTGAAGACTGAAGAAAACGAAGAACGAACGATGAATCTTGAAGAACGGTCGAGAATCTTCGCGTAATTACTCACGGAAACGTTACAGAAGCGCCTCGGCTTGGATTTTCTTCACGGAAATAATTTTCCTCAGCAATTTCGAGAGAGAGAGAAGTGCCAAGAAGGCTGACCCTTTTTCTTCTTCACTCCTCCCCCTATTTATAGCAAAATAGGGGAGGAGCTTGCCACCCAGCTCGCCCAGGCGAGCAAGGTGGCTTCCTCCAGAAGCAACAGCCTTCTGGAGGAATGATCTGGAAGGCCCAAGTGGGCCAGATTGCTATTTGTACCCCCCTTTTTACTAAATACACCCCTTCTATTTTTTTTGTAATTCTTTTTCCGTAACGTTACGAAACTTTACGAATTTCGTAACGATACTTATTTCCCTTCCGCAAGGTTACAAATCCTTACGGATTATGTATTTACTCTTTT
Organism: Glycine soja; assembly: GCF_004193775.1. Lineage (NCBI taxonomy): Eukaryota > Viridiplantae > Streptophyta > Magnoliopsida > Fabales > Fabaceae > Glycine > Glycine soja. Next base: position 28,070,036 of record NC_041008.1, on the reverse strand, counting down.
TTAGCTTTCGAAGAAGTTACGGAAACTCACAGATTGCACAAAACACCTCTTTTTGATTCTTGGCACGTCTCGGGACTTCACATATTGTGCAACAAAGGGTGCCAAGTATCTCGAAGCGGTCAATCAAAGGTTGTATATCATCAAATAATAATCCCTGGACGAAATTAGGGTATGACAGTTGCCCCTCTTTACTTACCTCTCATCGGAGATAAGAGGAAAGCAAAGATAGGACACTGATTTCGTCCGTCCTGCCTTTTCCATGATGACGACTCTCGTCTCTACTCCTTCATTTTTTCTTCTGCACAAAACAAAATACAAACAACAACAAGAAGAACGAATATAAAATACATATACACATATGCACATGTTTGGCGAAGGAACCGATCTGGAGGACACATGAACAACGTTAGGCAATGACATTCATGGGGCTCCGAAAAGGGTGAGAATGGAGGATTGCCTTGAGGGTCCGCACTTAGGCAATCATGAAATACAGCTCCAAACTCGAAAGTGGAGGACACATGAATAGCGCTAGGCAATAACATTCATGGGGCTCCGAAAAAGGGTGAGAATGGAGGATTGCCTTGAGGGTCCACACTTAGGCAATCATGAAACACAACTCCAAACTCGAAAGTGGAGGACACATGAACAGCGCTAGGCAATAACATTCATGGGGCTCCGAAAAAGGGTGAGAATGGAGGATTGCCTTGAGGATCCGCACTTAGGCAATCATGAAACACAGCTCCAAACTCGAAAGTGGAGGAAACATGAACAGCGCTAGGCAATAACATTCATGGGGATCCGAAAAAGGGGGAGAATGGAGGATTGCCTTGAGGGTCCGCACTTAGGCAATCATGAAACACAGCTCCAAACTCGAAAGTGGAGGACACATGAACAGCCCTAGGCAATAACATTCATGGGGCTCCGAAAAAGGGTGAGAATGGAGGACTGCCTTGAGGGTCCGCACTTAGGCAATCATGAAACACAGCTCCAAACTCGAAAGTGGAGGACACATGAACAGCGCTAGGCAATAACATTCATGGGGCTCCGAAAAAGGGTGAGAATGGAGGATTGCCTTGAGGGTCCGCACTTAGGCAATCATGAAACACAGCTCTAAACTCGAAAGTGGAGGACACATGAACAACGCTAGGCAACAACATTCATGGGGCTCCGAAAAAGGGTGAGAATGGAGGATTGCCTTGAGGGTCCGCACTTAGGCAATCATGAAACACAGCTCCAAACTCGAAAGTGGAGGACACATGAACAGTGCTAGGCAATAACATTCATGGGGATCCGAAAAAGGGTGAGAATGGAGGATTGCCTTGAGGGTCCACACTTAGGCAATCATGAAACACAACTCCAAACTAGAAAGTGGAGGACACATGAACAGCTCTAGCAAATAACATTCATGGGGCTCCGAAAAAAAACGGGGGGGGGGGGGAGAATGGAGGATTGACTTGAGGGTCCGCACTTCGGCAATCATGAAACACAACTCCAAACTCGAAAATGGAGGAGAATGGAGGATTGCCTTGATGGTCCGCATTTAGGCAACCATGAAACACAGCTCCAAACTCGAAAGTGGAGGAAACATGAACAGCGCTAGGCAATAACATTCATGGGGCTCCGAAAAAGGGTGAGAATAGAGGATTGCCTTGAGGGTCCGCACTTAGGCAATCATGAAACACAGCTCCAAACTCGAAAGTGGAGGACACATGAACAGCCCTAGGCAATAACATTCATGGGGCTCCGAAAAAGGGAGAGAATGGAGGATTGCCTTGAGGGTCCGCACTTAGGAAATCATGAAACAAAGCTCCAAACTCGAAAGTGGAGGACACATGAACAGCGCTAGGCAATAACATTCATGGGGCTCCGAAAAAGGGTGAGAGTGGAGGATTGCCTTGAGGGTCCGCACTTAGGCAATCATGAAACACAGCTCTAAACTCGAAAGTGGAGGACACATGAACAGCGCTAGGCAACAACATTCATGGGGCTCCGAAAAAGGGTGAGAATGGAGGATTGCCTTGAGGGTCCACACTTAGGCAATCATGAAACACAGCTCCAAACTCGAAAGTGGAGGACACATGAACAGCGCTAGGCAATAACATTCATGGGGCTCCGAAAAAGGGTGAGAATGGAGGATTGCCTTGAGGGTCCACACTTAGGCAATCATGAAACACAGCTCTAAACTCGAAAGTGGAGGACACATGAACAGCTCTAGCAAATAACATTCATGGGGCTCCGAAAAAAAAGGGGGGGGGGAGAATGGAGGATTGACTTGAGGGTCTGCACTTAGGCAATCATGAAACACAGCTCAAAACTCGAAAATGGAGGACACATGAATAGCCCTAGGCAATAACATTGATGGGGCTCCTAAGAAGGTTGAGAATGGAGGATTGCCTTGAGGATCCGCACTTAGGCAATCATGAAACACAGCTCCAAACTCGAAAGTGGAGGACACATGAACAGCCCTAGGCAATAACATTCATGGGGCTCCAAAAACGGGTGAGAATGGAGGATTTAATTGAGGGTCCGCACTAAGGCAATCATGAAACACAGCTCCAAACTCGAAAGTGGAGGACACATGAACAGCCCTAGGCAATAACATTCATGGGGCTCCGAAAAAGGGAGAGAATGGAGGATTGCCTTGAGGGTCCACACTTAGGCAATCATGAAACACAACTCCAAACTAGAAAGTGGAGGACACATGAACAGCTCTAGCAAATAACATTCATGGGGATCCGAAAAAAAACGGGGGGGGGGGGAGAATGGAGGATTGACTTGAGGGTCCGCACTTAGGCAATCATGAAACACAGCTCCAAACTCGAAAATGGAGGACACATGAACAGCCCTAGGCAATAACATTCATGGGGCTCCGAAGAACGGTGAGAATGGAGGATTGCCTTGAGGGTCCGCACTTAGGCAATCATGAAACACAGCTCCAAACTCAAAAGTGGAGGACACATGAACAGCCCTAGGCAATAACATTCATGGGGCTCCGAAGAAGGGTGAGAATGGAGGATTGCCTTGAGGGTCCGCACTTAGGCAACCATGAAACACAGCTCCAAACTCGAAAGTGGAGGAAACATGAACAGCGCTAGGCAATAACATTCATGGGGCTCCGAAAAAGGGTGAGAATAGAGGATTGCCTTGAGGGTCCACAATTAGGCAATCATGAAACACAGCTCTAAACTCGAAAGTGGAGGACACATGACCAGCTCTAGCAAATAACATTCATGGGGCTCCGAAAAAAAACGGGGGGGGGGGGGAGAATGGAGGATTGACTTGAGGGTCCGCACTTAGGCAATCATGAAACACAGCTCCAAACTCGAAAATGGAGGACACATGAACAGCCCTAGGCAATAACATTCATGGGGCTCCGAAGAAGGGTGAGAATGGAGGATTGCCTTGAGGGTCCGCACTTAGGCAATCATGAAACACAGCTCCAAACTCAAAAGTGGAGGACACATGAACAGCCCTAGGCAACAACATTCATGGGGCTCCGAAAAAGGGTGAGAATGGAGGATTGCCTTGAGGATCCGCACTTAGGCAATCATGAAACACAGCTCCAAACTCGAAAGTGGAGGAAACATGAACAGCCCTAGGCAATAACATTCATGGGGCTCCGAAAAAGGGTGAGAATGGAGGATTGCCTTGTGGGTCCGCACTTAGGCAATCATGAAACACAACTCCAAACTCGAAAGTGGAGGACACATGAACAGCCCTAGGCAATAACATTCATGGGGCTCCGAAGAACGGTGAGAATGGAGGATTGCCTTGAGGGTCCGCACTTAGGCAATCATGAAACACAGCTCCAAACTCAAAAGTGGAGGACACATGAACAGCCCTAGGCAATAACATTCATGGGGCTCCGAAGAAGGGTGAGAATGGAGGATTGCCTTGAGGGTCCGCACTTACGCAACCATGAAACACAGCTCCAAACTCGAAAGTGGAGGAAACATGAACAGCGCTAGGCAATAACATTCATGGGGCTCCGAAAAAGGGTGAGAATAGAGGATTGCCTTGAGGGTCCACAATTAGGCAATCATGAAACACAGCTCTAAACTCGAAAGTGGAGGACACATGACCAGCTCTAGCAAATAACATTCATGGGGCTCCGAAAAAAAACGGGGGGGGGGGGGGGGGGGAGAATGGAGGATTGCCTTGAGGATCCGCACTTAGGCAATCATGAAACACAGCTCCAAACTCGAAAGTGGAGGAAACATGAACAGCCCTAGGCAATAACATTCATGGGGCTCCGAAAAAGGGTGAGAATGGAGGATTGCCTTGAGGGTCCGCACTTAGGCAATCATGAAACACAGCTCCAAACTCGAAAGTGGAGGACACATGAACAGCCCTAGGCAAAAACATTCATGGGGCTCCGAAAAAGGGTGAGAATGGAGGAATGCCTTGAGGGTCCGCACTTTGGCAATCATGAAACACAACTCCAAACTCGAAAGTGGAGGACACATAAACAGCCCTAGGCAATAACATTCATGGGGCTCCGAAAAAGGGTGAGAATGGAGGATTGCCTTGAGGGTCCGCACTTAGGCAATCATGAAACACAGCTCCAAACTCGAAAGTGGAGGACACATGAACAGCCCTAGGCAATAACATTCATGGGGCTCCGAAAAAGGGTGAGAATGGAGGATTGCCTTGAGGGTCCGCACTTAGGCAATCATGAAACACAGCTCCAAACTCGAAAGTGGAGGACACATGAACAGCCCTAGGCAATAACATTCATGGGGCTCCGAAAAAGGGAGAGAATGGAGGATTTCCTTGAGGGTCCACACTTAGGCAATCATGAAACACAGCTCCAAACTCGAAAATGGAGGACACATGAACAGCCCTAGGCAATAACATTCATGGGGCTCCGAAGAACGGTGAGAATGGAGGATTGCCTTGAGGGTCCGCACTTAGGCAATCATGAAACACAGCTCCAAACTCAAAAGTGGAGGACACATGAACAGCCCTAGGCAATAACATTGATGGGGCTCCGAAGAAGGGTGAGAATGGAGGATTGCCTGGAGGGTCCGCACTTAGGCAATCATGAAACACAGCTCCAAACTCGAAAGTGGAGGACACATGAACAGCGCTAAGCAATAACATTCATGGGGATCCGAAAAAGGGTGAGAATGGAGGATTGCCTTGAGGGTCCACACTTAGGCAATCATGAAACACAGCTCTAAACTCGAAAGTGGAGGACACATGAACAGCTCTAGCAAATAACATTCATGGGGCTCCGAAAAAAAAGGGGGGGGGGAGAATGGAGGATTGACTTGAGGGTCTGCACTTAGGCAATCATGAAACACAGCTCCAAACTCGAAAATGGAGGACACATGAATAGCCCTAGGCAATAACATTGATGGGGCTCCTAAGAAGGGTGAGAATAGAGGATTGCCTTGAGGATCCGCACTTAGGCAATCATGAAACACAGCTCCAAACTCGAAAGTGGAGGACACATGAACAGCGCTAGGCAATAACATTCATGGGGCTCCAAAAAAGGGTGAGAATGGAGGATTGCCTTGAGGGTCCACACTTAGGCAATCATGAAACACAGCTCTAAACTCGAAAGTGGAGGACACATGAACAGCTCTAGCAAATAACATTCATGGGGCTCCGAAAAAAAAGGGGGGGGGAGAATGGAGGATTGACTAAAGGGTCTGCACTTAGGCAATCATGAAACACAGCTCCAAACTCGAAAATGGAGGACACATGAATAGCCCTAGGCAATAACATTGATGGGGCTCCTAAGAAGGGTGAGAATGGAGGATTGCCTTGAGGATCCGCACTTAGGCAATCATGAAACACAGCTCCAAACTCGAAAGTGGAGGACACATGAACAGCGCTAGGCAATAACATTCATGGGGCTCCAAAAAAGGGTGAGAATGGAGGATTTCCTTGAGGGTCCGCACTTAGGCAATCATGAAACACAGCTCCAAACTCGAAAGTGGAGGACACATGAACAGCCCTAGGTAATAACATTCATGGGGCTCCGAAAAAGGGAGAGAATGGAGGATTGCCTTGAGGGTCCACACTTAGGCAATCATGAAACACAACTGCAAACTAGAAAGTGGAGGACACATGAACAGCTCTAGCAAATAACATTCATGGGGCTCCGAAAAAAACGGGGGGGGGGGGGGAGAATGGAGGATTGACTTGAGGGTCCGCACTTAGGCAATCATGAAACACAGCTCCAAACTCGAAAATGGAGGACACATGAACAGCCCTAGGCAATAACATTCATGGGGCTCCGAAGAAGGGTGAGAATGGAGGATTGCCTTGAGGGTCCGCACTTAGGCAATCATGAAACACAGCTCCAAACTCAAAAGTGGAGGACACATGAACAGCCCTAGGCAATAACATTCATGGGGCTCCGAAGAAGGGTGAGAATGGAGGATTGCCTTGAGGGTCCGCACTTAGGCAACCATGAAACACAGCTCCAAACTCGAAAGTGGAGCAAACATGAACAGCGCTAGGCAATAACATTCATGGGGCTCCGAAAAAGGGTGAGAATGGAGGATTGCCTTGAGGATCCGCACTTAGGCAATCATGAAACACAGCTCCAAACTCGAAAGTGGAGGAAACATGAACAGCCCTAGGCAATAACATTCATGGGGCTCCGAAAAAGGGTGAGAATGGAGGATTGCCTTGTGGGTCCGCACTTAGGCAATCATGAAACACAACTCCAAACTCGAAAGTGGAGGACACATGAACAGCCCTAGGCAATAACATTCATGGGGCTCCGAAGAACGGTGAGAATGGAGGATTGCCTTGAGGGTCCGCACTTAGGCAATCATGAAACACAGCTCCAAACTCAAAAGTGGAGGACACATGAACAGCCCTAGGCAATAACATTCATGGGGCTCCGAAGAAGGGTGAGAATGGAGGATTGCCTTGAGGGTCCGCACTTACGCAACCATGAAACACAGCTCCAAACTCGAAAGTGGAGGAAACATGAACAGCGCTAGGCAATAACATTCATGGGGCTCCGAAAAAGGGTGAGAATAGAGGATTGCCTTGAGGGTCCACAATTAGGCAATCATGAAACACAGCTCTAAACTCGAAAGTGGAGGACACATGACCAGCTCTAGCAAATAACATTCATGGGGCTCCGAAAAAAAACGGGGGGGGGGGGGGGGGGAGAATGGAGGATTGCCTTGAGGATCCGCACTTAGGCAATCATGAAACACAGCTCCAAACTCGAAAGTGGAGGAAACATGAACAGCCCTAGGCAATAACATTCATGGGGCTCCGAAAAAGGGTGAGAATGGAGGATTGCCTTGAGGGTCCGCACTTAGGCAATCATGAAACACAGCTCCAAACTCGAAAGTGGAGGACACATGAACAGCCCTAGGCAAAAACATTCATGGGGCTCCGAAAAAGGGTGAGAATGGAGGAATGCCTTGAGGGTCCGCACTTTGGCAATCATGAAACACAACTCCAAACTCGAAAGTGGAGGACACATAAACAGCCCTAGGCAATAACATTCATGGGGCTCCGAAAAAGGGTGAGAATGGAGGATTGCCTTGAGGGTCCGCACTTAGGCAATCATGAAACACAGCTCCAAACTCGAAAGTGGAGGACACATGAACAGCCCTAGGCAATAACATTCATGGGGCTCCGAAAAAGGGTGAGAATGGAGGATTGCCTTGAGGGTCCGCACTTAGGCAATCATGAAACACAGCTCCAAACTCGAAAGTGGAGGACACATGAACAGCCCTAGGCAATAACATTCATGGGGCTCCGAAAAAGGGAGAGAATGGAGGATTTCCTTGAGGGTCCACACTTAGGCAATCATGAAACACAGCTCCAAACTCGAAAATGGAGGACACATGAACAGCCCTAGGCAATAACATTCATGGGGCTCCGAAGAACGGTGAGAATGGAGGATTGCCTTGAGGGTCCGCACTTAGGCAATCATGAAACACAGCTCCAAACTCAAAAGTGGAGGACACATGAACAGCCCTAGGCAATAACATTGATGGGGCTCCGAAGAAGGGTGAGAATGGAGGATTGCCTGGAGGGTCCGCACTTAGGCAATCATGAAACACAGCTCCAAACTCGAAAGTGGAGGACACATGAACAGCGCTAAGCAATAACATTCATGGGGATCCGAAAAAGGGTGAGAATGGAGGATTGCCTTGAGGGTCCACACTTAGGCAATCATGAAACACAGCTCTAAACTCGAAAGTGGAGGACACATGAACAGCTCTAGCAAATAACATTCATGGGGCTCCGAAAAAAAAGGGGGGGGGGAGAATGGAGGATTGACTTGAGGGTCTGCACTTAGGCAATCATGAAACACAGCTCCAAACTCGAAAATGGAGGACACATGAATAGCCCTAGGCAATAACATTGATGGGGCTCCTAAGAAGGGTGAGAATAGAGGATTGCCTTGAGGATCCGCACTTAGGCAATCATGAAACACAGCTCCAAACTCGAAAGTGGAGGACACATGAACAGCGCTAGGCAATAACATTCATGGGGCTCCAAAAAAGGGTGAGAATGGAGGATTGCCTTGAGGGTCCACACTTAGGCAATCATGAAACACAGCTCTAAACTCGAAAGTGGAGGACACATGAACAGCTCTAGCAAATAACATTCATGGGGCTCCGAAAAAAAAGGGGGGGGGAGAATGGAGGATTGACTAAAGGGTCTGCACTTAGGCAATCATGAAACACAGCTCCAAACTCGAAAATGGAGGACACATGAATAGCCCTAGGCAATAACATTGATGGGGCTCCTAAGAAGGGTGAGAATGGAGGATTGCCTTGAGGATCCGCACTTAGGCAATCATGAAACACAGCTCCAAACTCGAAAGTGGAGGACACATGAACAGCGCTAGGCAATAACATTCATGGGGCTCCAAAAAAGGGTGAGAATGGAGGATTTCCTTGAGGGTCCGCACTTAGGCAATCATGAAACACAGCTCCAAACTCGAAAGTGGAGGACACATGAACAGCCCTAGGTAATAACATTCATGGGGCTCCGAAAAAGGGAGAGAATGGAGGATTGCCTTGAGGGTCCACACTTAGGCAATCATGAAACACAACTGCAAACTAGAAAGTGGAGGACACATGAACAGCTCTAGCAAATAACATTCATGGGGCTCCGAAAAAAACGGGGGGGGGGGGGGAGAATGGAGGATTGACTTGAGGGTCCGCACTTAGGCAATCATGAAACACAGCTCCAAACTCGAAAATGGAGGACACATGAACAGCCCTAGGCAATAACATTCATGGGGCTCCGAAGAAGGGTGAGAATGGAGGATTGCCTTGAGGGTCCGCACTTAGGCAATCATGAAACACAGCTCCAAACTCAAAAGTGGAGGACACATGAACAGCCCTAGGCAATAACATTCATGGGGCTCCGAAGAAGGGTGAGAATGGAGGATTGCCTTGAGGGTCCGCACTTAGGCAACCATGAAACACAGCTCCAAACTCGAAAGTGGAGCAAACATGAACAGCGCTAGGCAATAACATTCATGGGGCTCCGAAAAAGGGTGAGAATAGAGGATTGCCTTGAGGGTCCGCACTTAGGCAATCATGAAACACAGCTCCAAACTCGAAAGTGGAGGACACATGAACAGCCCTAGGCAATAACATTCATGGGGCTCCGAAAAAGGGTGAGAATGGAGGATTTCCTTGAGGGTCCGCACTTTGGCAATCATGAAACACAACTCCAAACTCGAAAGTGGAGGACACATGAACAGCCCTAGGCAATAACATTCATGGGGCTCCGAAAAAGGGTGAGAATGGAGGATTTCCTTGAGGGTCCGCACTTTGGCAATCATGAAACACAACTCCAAACTCGAAAGTGGAGGACACATAAACAGCCCTAGGCAATAACATTCATGGGGCTCCGAAAAAGGGTGAGAATGGAGGATTTCCTTGAGGGTCCGCACTTTGGCAATCATGAAACACAACTCCAAACTCGAAAGTGGAGGACACATAAACAGCCCTAGGCAATAACATTCATGGGGCTCCGAAAAAGGGTGAGAATGGAGGATTGCGTTGAGGGTCCGCACTTACGCAATCATGAAACACAACTCCAAACTCGAAAGTGGAGGACACATGAACAACGCTAGGCAATAACATTCATGGGGATCCGAAAAAGGGTGAGAATGGAGGATTGCCTTGAGGGTCCACACTTAGGCAATCATGAAACACAGCTCTAAACTCGAAAGTGGAGGACACATGAACAGCTCTAGCAAATAACATTCATGGGGCTCCGAAAAAAAAGGGGGGGGGAGAATGGAGGATTGACTTGAGGGTCTGCACTTAGGCAATCATGAAACACAGCTCCAAACTCGAAAATGGAGGACACATGAATAGCCCTAGGCAATAACATTGATGGGGCTCCTAAGAAGGGTCAGAATGGAGGATTGCCTTGAGGATCCGCACTTAGGCAATCATGAAACACAGCTCCAAACTCGAAAGTGGAGGACACATGAACAGCCCTAGGCAATAACATTCATGGGGCTCCGAAGAAGGGTGAGAATGGAGGATTGCCTTGAGGGTCCGCACTTAGGCAACCATGAAACACAGCTCCAAACTCGAAAGTGGAGCAAACATGAACAGCGCTAGGCAATAACATTCATGGGGCTCCGAAAAAGGGTGAGAATAGAGGATTGCCTTGAGGGTCCGCACTTAGGCAATCATGAAACACAGCTCCAAACTCGAAAGTGGAGGACACATGAACAGCCCTAGGCAATAACATTCATGGGGCTCCGAAAAAGGGTGAGAATGGAGGATTTCCTTGAGGGTCCGCACTTTGGCAATCATGAAACACAACTCCAAACTCGAAAGTGGAGGACACATGAACAGCCCTAGGCAATAACATTCATGGGGCTCCGAAAAAGGGTGAGAATGGAGGATTTCCTTGAGGGTCCGCACTTTGGCAATCATGAAACACAACTCCAAACTCGAAAGTGGAGGACACATAAACAGCCCTAGGCAATAACATTCATGGGGCTCCGAAAAAGGGTGAGAATGGAGGATTTCCTTGAGGGTCCGCACTTTGGCAATCATGAAACACAACTCCAAACTCGAAAGTGGAGGACACATAAACAGCCCTAGGCAATAACATTCATGGGGCTCCGAAAAAGGGTGAGAATGGAGGATTGCGTTGAGGGTCCGCACTTACGCAATCATGAAACACAACTCCAAACTCGAAAGTGGAGGACACATGAACAGCGCTAGGCAATAACATTCATGGGGATCCGAAAAAGGGTGAGAATGGAGGATTGCCTTGAGGGTCCACACTTAGGCAATCATGAAACACAGCTCTAAACTCGAAAGTGGAGGACACATGAACAGCTCTAGCAAATAACATTCATGGGGCTCCGAAAAAAAAGGGGGGGGGAGAATGGAGGATTGACTTGAGGGTCTGCACTTAGGCAATCATGAAACACAGCTCCAAACTCGAAAATGGAGGACACATGAATAGCCCTAGGCAATAACATTGATGGGGCTCCTAAGAAGGGTCAGAATGGAGGATTGCCTTGAGGATCCGCACTTAGGCAATCATGAAACACAGCTCCAAACTCGAAAGTGGAGGACACATGAACAGCGCTAGGCAATAACATTCATGGGGCTCCAAAAAAGGGTGAGAATGGAGGATTTCCTTGAGGGTCCGCACTTAGGCAATCATGAAACACAGCTCCAAACTCGAAAGTGGAGGACACATGAACAGCCCTAGGCAATAACATTCATGGGGCTCCGAAAAAGGGAGAGAATGGAGGATTGCCTTGAGGGTCCGCACTTAGGCAATCATGAAACAAAGCTCCAAACTCGAAAGTGGAGGACACATGAACAGCGCTAGGCAATAACATTCATGGGGCTCCGAAAAAGGGTGAGAGTGGAGGATTTCCTTGAGGGTCCGCACTTAGGCAATCATGAAACACATCTCTAAACTCGAAAGTGGAGGACACATGAACAGCGCTAGGCAACAACATTAGTGGGGCTCCGAAAAAGGGTGAGAATGGAGGATTTCCTTGAGGGTCCGCACTTAGGCAATCATGAAACACAGCTCCAAACTCGAAAGTGGAGGACACATGAACAGCCCTAGGCAATAACATTCATGGGGCTCCGAAAAAGGGTGATAATGGAGGATTGCCTTGAGGGTCCGCACTTAGGCAATCATTAAACACAGCTCCAAACTCGAAAGTGGAGGACACATGAACAGCCCTAGGCAATAACATTCATGGGGCTCCGAAAAAGGGTGAGAATGGAGGATTTCCTTGAGGGTCCGCACTTTGGCAATCATGAAACACAACTCCAAACTCGAAAGTGGAGGACACATGAACAGCGCTAGGCAATAACATTCATGGGGCTCCGAAAAAGGGTGAGAGTGGAGGATTGCCTTGAGGGTCCGCACTTAGGCAATCATGAAACACATCTCTAAACTCGAAAGTGGAGGACACATGAACAGCGCTAGGCAACAACATTAGTGGGGCTCCGAAAAAGGGTGAGAATGGAGGATTTCCTTGAGGGTCCGAACTTAGGCAATCATTAAACACAGCTCCAAACTCGAAAGTGGAGGACACATGAATAGCCCTAGGCAATAACATTCATGGGGCTCCGAAAAAGGGTGAGAATGGAGGATTTCCTTGAGGGTCCGCACTTTGGCAATCATGAAACACAGCTCCAAACTCGAAAGTGGAGGACACATGAACAGCCCTAGGCAATAACATTCATGGGTCTCCGAAAAAGGGTGAGAATGGAGGATTGCCTTGAGGGTCCGCACTTAGGCAATCATGAAACACAGCTCCAAACTCGAAAGTGGAGGACACATGAACAGCGCTAGGATATAACATTCACGGGGCTCCGAGAAAGTGAGAATGGAGGATTGCCTTGAGGGTCCGCACTTAGGCAATCATGAAACACAGGTCCATACTCGAAAGTGGAGGAAACATGAACAGCGCTAGGCAATAACATTCATGGGGCTCCGAAAAAAGGTGAGAATGGAGGATTGCCTTGAGGGTCCGCACTTAGGCAATCATGAAACACAGCTCAAAACACGAAAGTGGAGGACACATGAACAGCCCTAGGCAATAACATTCATGGGGCTCCGAAGAAGGGTGAGAATGGAGGATTGCCTTGAGGGTCCGCACTTAGGCAACCATGAAACACAGCTCCAAACTCGAAAGTGGAGCAAACATGAACAGCGCTAGGCAATAACATTCATGGGGCTCCGAAAAAGGGTGAGAATGGAGGATTGCCTTGAGGGTCCGCACTTAGGCAATCATGAAACACAGCTCCAAACTCGAAAGTGGAGGACACATGAACAGCGCTAGGCAATAACATTCATGGGGCTCCAAAAAAGGGTGAGAATGGAGGATTGCCTTGAGGATCCGCACTTAGGCAATCATGAAACACAGCTCCAAACTCGAAAGTGGAGGACACATGAACAGCGCTAGGCAATAACATTCATGGGGCTCCAAAAAAGGGTGAGAATGGAGGATTTCCTTGAGGGTCCGCACTTAGGCAATCATGAAACACAGCTCCAAACTCGAAAGTGGAGGACACATGAACAGCCCTAGGCAATAACATTCATGGGGCTCCGAAAAAGGGTGATAATGGAGGATTGCCTTGAGGGTCCGCACTTAGGCAATCATTAAACACAGCTCCAAACTCGAAAGTGGAGGACACATGAACAGCCCTAGGCAATAACATTCATGGGGCTCCGAAAAAGGGTGAGAATGGAGGATTTCCTTGAGGGTCCGCACTTTGGCAATCACGAAACACAACTCCAAACTCGAAAGTGGAGGACACATGAACAGCGCTAGGCAATAACATTCATGGGGCTCCGAAAAAGGGTGAGAGTGGAGGATTGCCTTGAGGGTCCGCACTTAGGCAATCATGAAACACATCTCTAAACTCGAAAGTGGAGGACACATGAACAGCGCTAGGCAACAACATTAGTGGGGCTCCGAAAAAGGGTGAGAATGGAGGATTTCCTTGAGGGTCCGCACTTAGGCAATCATGAAACACAGCTCCAAACTCGAAAGTGGAGGACACATGAACAGCCCTAGGCAATAACATTCATGGGGCTCCGAAAAAGGGTGAGAATGGAGGATTGCCTTGAGGGTCCGCACTTAGGCAATCATTAAACACAGCTCCAAACTCGAAAGTGGAGGACACATGAACAGCCCTAGGCAATAACATTCATGGGGCTCCGAAAAAGGGTGAGAATGGAGGATTTCCTTGAGGGTCCGCACTTTGGCAATCATGAAACACAACTCCAAACTCGAAAGTGGAGGACACATAAACAGCCCTAGGCAATAACATTCATGGGGCTCCGAAAAAGGGTGAGAATGGAGGATTGCCTTGAGGGTCCGCATTTTGGCAATGATGAAACACAACTCCAAACTCGAAAGTGGAGGACACATGAACAGCGCTAGGCAATAACATTCATGGGGCCATGAAAAAGTGTGAGAATGGAGGATTGCCTTGAGGGTCCGCACTTAGGCAATCATGAAACACAGCTCCAAACTTGAAAGTGGAGGAAACATGAACAGCGCTAGGCAATAACATTCATAGGGCTCCGAAAAAGGGTGAGAATGGAGGATTGCCTTGAGGGTCCGCACTTAGGCAATCATGAAACACAGCTCCAAACTCGAAAGTGGAGGACACATGAACAGCCCTAGGCAATAACATTCATGGGTCTCCGAAAAAGGGTGAGAATGGAGGATTGCCTTGAGGGTCCGCACTTAGGCAATCATGAAACACAGCTCCAAACTCGAAAGTGGAGGACACATGAACAGCGCTAGGATATAACATTCACGGGGCTCCGAGAAAGTGAGAATGGAGGATTGCCTTGAGGGTCCGCACTTAGGCAATCATGAAACACAGGTCCATACTCGAAAGTGGAGGAAACATGAACAGCGCTAGGCAATAACATTCATGGGGCTCCGAAAAAAGGTGAGAATGGAGGATTGCCTTGAGGGTCCGCACTTAGGCAATCATGAAACACATCTCTAAACTCGAAAGTGGAGGACACATGAACAGCGCTAGGCAACAACATTAGTGGGGCTCCGAAAAAGGGTGAGAATGGAGGATTTCCTTGAGGGTCCGCACTTAGGCAATCATGAAACACAGCTCCAAACTCGAAAGTGGAGGACACATGAACAGCCCTAGGCAATAACATTCATGGGGCTCCGAAAAAGGGTGAGAATGGAGGATTGCCTTGAGGGTCCGCACTTAGGCAATCATTAAACACAGCTCCAAACTCGAAAGTGGAGGACACATGAACAGCCCTAGGCAATAACATTCATGGGGCTCCGAAAAAGGGTGAGAATGGAGGATTTCCTTGAGGGTCCGAACTTAGGCAATCATTAAACACAGCTCCAAACTCGAAAGTGGAGGACACATGAACAACGCTAGGCAATAACATTCATGAGGCTCCGAAAAAGGGTGAGAATGGAGGATTGCCTTGAGGGTCCGCACTTAGGCAATCATGAAACACAGCTCCAAACTCGAAAGTGGAGGACACATGAACAGCGCTAGGCAATAACATTCATGGGGCTCCGAAAAAGGGTGAGAATGGAGGATTGCCTTGAGGGTCCGCACTTAGGCAATCATGAAACACAGCTCCAAACTCGAAAGTGGAGGACACATGAACAGCGCTAGGCAATAACATTCATGGGGCTCCAAAAAAGGGTGAGAATGGAGGATTGCCTTGAGGGTCCGCACTTAGGCAATCATGAAACACAACTCCAAACTCGAAAGTGGAGGACACATGAACAGCGCTAGGTAATAACATTCATGGGGCTCCGAAAAAGGGTGAGAATGGAGGATTGCCTTGAGGGTCCGCACTTAGGCAATCATGAAACACAGCTCCAAACTCGAAAGTGGAGGACACATAAACTGCCCTAGGCAATAACATTCATGGGGCTCCGAAAAAGGGTGAGAATGGAGGATTGCCTTGAGGGTCCGCACTTTGGCAATCATGAAACACAACTCCAAACTCGAAAGTGGAGGACACATGAACAGCCCTAGGCAATAACATTCATGGGGCTCCGAAAAAGGGTGAGAATGGAGGATTTCCTTGAGGGTCCGAACTTAGGCAATCATTAAACACAGCTCCAAACTCGAAAGTGGAGGACACATGAACAACCCTAGGCAATAACATTCATGGGGCTCCGAAAAAGGGTGAGAATGGAGGATTTCCTTGAGGGTCCGCACTTTGGCAATCATGAAACACAACTCCAAACTCGAAAGTGGAGGACACATGAACAGCGCTAGGCAAATAACATTCATGGGGCTCCGAAAAAGTGAGAATGGAGGATTGCCTTGAGGGTCCGCACTTAGGCAATCATGAAACACAGCTCCAAACTCGAAAGTGGAGGAAACATGAACAACGCTAGGCAATAACATTCATGAGGCTCCGAAAAAGGGTGAGAATGGAGGATTGCCTAGAGGGTCCGCACTTAGGCAATCATGAAACACAGCTCCAAACTCGAAAGTGGAGGACACATGAACAGCGCTAGGCAATAACATTCATGGGGCTCCGAAAAACGGTGAGAATGGAGGATTGCGTTGAGGGTCCGCACTTAGGCAATCATGAAACACAGCTCCAAACTCGAAAGTGGAGGACACATAAACAGCCCTAGGCAATAACATTCATGGGGCTCCGAAAAAGGGTGAGAATGGAGGATTTCCTTGAGGGTCCGAACTTAGGCAATCATTAAACACCGCTCCAAACTCGAAAGTGGAGGACACATGAACAGCCCTAGGCAATAACATTCATGGGGCTCCGAAAAAGGGTGAGAATGGAGGATTTCCTTGAGGGTCCGCACTTTGGCAATCATGAAACACAACTCCAAACTCGAAAGTGGAGGACACATGAACAGCGCTAGGCAATAACATTCATGGGGCTCCGAAAAAGTGAGGATGGAGGATTGCCTTGAGGGTCCGCACTTAGGCAATCATGAAACATAGCTCCAAACTCGAAAGTGGAGGACACATGAACAGCCCTAAGCAATAACATTCATGGGTCTCCGAAAAAGTGTGAGAATGGAGGATTGCCTTGAGGGTCCGCACTTAGGCAATCATGAAACACAGCTCCAAACTCGAAAGTGGAGGACACATGAACAGCCCTAAGCAATAACATTCATGGGTCTCCGAAAAAGGGTGAGAATGGAGGATTGCCTTGAGGGTCCGCACTTTGGCAATCATGAAACACAGCTCCAAACTCAAAAGTGGAGGAAACATGAACAGCGCTAGGCAATAACATTCATGGGGCTCCGAAAAAGGGTGAGAATGGAGGATTGCCTTGAGGGTCCGCACTTTGGCAATCATGAAACACAACTCCAAACTCGAAAGTGGAGGACACATGAACAGCCCTAGGCAATAACATTCATGGGTCTCCGAAAAAGTGTGAGAATGGAGGATTGCCTTGAGGGTCCGCACTTAGGCAATCATGAAACACAGCTCCAAACTCGAAAGTGGAGGACACATGAACAGCCCTAAGCAATAACATTCATGGGTCTCCGAAAAAGGGTGAGAATGGAGGATTGCCTTGAGGGTCCGCACTTTGGCAATCATGAAACACAACTCAAAACTCGAAAGTGGAAGACACATGAACAGCGCTAGGCAATAACATTCATGGGGCCATGAAAAAGTGTGAGAATGGAGGATTGCCTTGAGGGTCCGCACTTAGGCAATCATGAAACACAGCTCCAAACTCAAAAGTGGAGGAAACATGAACAGCGCTAGGCAATAACATTCATGGGGCTCCGAAAAAGGGTGAGAATGGAGGATTGCCTTGAGGGTCCGCACTTTGGCAATCATGAAACACAACTCCAAACTCGAAAGTGGAGGACACATGAACAGCGCTAGGCAATAACATTCATGGGGCCATGAAAAAGTGTGAGAATGGAGGATTGCCTTGAGGGTCCGCACTTAGGCAATCATGAAACACAACTCCAAACTCGAAAGTGGAGGAAACATGAACCGCGCTAGGCAATAACATTCATAGGGCTCCGAAAAAGGGTGAGAATGGAGGATTGCCTTGAGGGTCCGCACTTAGTTAATCATGAAACACAGCTCCAAACTCGAAAGTGGAGGACACATGAACAGCCCTAGGCAATAACATTCATGGGTCTCCGAAAAAGTGTGAGAATGGAGGATTGCCTTGAGGGTCCGCACTTAGGCAATCATGAAACACAGCTCCAAACTCGAAAGTGGAGGACACATGAACAGCGCTAGGCAATAACATTCATAGGGCTCCGAAAAAGTGAGAATGGAGGATTGCCTTGAGGGTCCGCACTTAGACAATCATGAAACACAGCTCCAAACTCGAAAGTGGAGGAAACATGAACAGCGCTAGGCAATAACATTTATGGGGCTCCAAAAAAGGGTGAGAATGGAGGATTGTCTTGAGGGTCCGCACTTAGGCAATCATGAAACACAGCTCAAAACACGAAAGTGGAGGACACATGAACAACGCTAGGCAATAACATTCATGGGGCTCCGAAAAAGTGAGAATGGAGGATTGCCTTGAGGGTCCGCACTTAGACAATCATGAAACACAGCTCCAAACTCGAAAGTGGAGGAAACATGAACAGCGCTAGGCAATAACATTTATGGGGCTCCAAAAAAGGGTGAGAATGGAGGATTGTCTTGAGGGTCCGCACTTAGGCAATCATGAAACACAGCTCAAAACACGAAAGTGGAGGACACATGAACAACGCTAGGCAATAACATTCATGGGGCTCCGAAAAAGGGTTAGAATGGAGGATTGCCTTGAGGGTCCGCACTTAGGCAATCATGAAACACAGCTCCAAACTCAAAAGTGGAGGACACATGAACAGCGCTAGGCAATAACATTCATGGGGCCATGAAAAAGTGTGAGAATGGAGGATTGCCTTGAGGGTCCGCACTTAGGCAATCATGAAACACAACTCCAAACTCGAAAGTGGAGGAAACATGAACCGCGCTAGGCAATAACATTCATAGGGCTCCGAAAAAGGGTGAGAATGGAGGATTGCCTTGAGGGTCCGCACTTAGTTAATCATGAAACACAGCTCCAAACTCGAAAGTGGAGGACACATGAACAGCGCTAGACAATAACATTCATGGGGCTCCGAAAAACTGTGAGAATGGAGGATTGCCTTGAGGGTCCGCACTTAGGCAATCATGAAACACAGCTCCAAACTCGAATGTGGAGGAAACATAAACAGCGCTAGCCAATAACATTCATGGGGCTCCGAAAAAGGGTGAGAATGGAGTATTGCCTTGAGGGTCCGCACTTAGGCAATCATGAAACACAGCTCCAAACTCGAAAGTGGAGGACACATGAACAGCGCTAGGCAATAACATTCATGGGGCTCTGAAAAAGGGTGAGAATGGAGGATTGCCTTGAGGGTCCGCACTTAGGCAATCATGAAACATAGCTCCAAACTCGAAAGTGGAGGACACATGAACAGCCCTAGGCAATAACATTCATGGTGCTCCGAAAAAGGGTGAGAATGGAGGATTTCCTTGAGGGTCCGCACTTAGACAATCATGAAACACAGCTCCAAACTCGAAAGTGGAGGACACATGAACAGCGCTAGGCAATAACATTCCTGGGGCTCCGAAAAAGGGTGAGAATGGAGGATTGCCTTGAGGGTCCGCACTTAGGCAATCTTGAAACACAGCTCCAAACTCGAAAGCGGAGGACACATGAACAGCGCTAGGCAATAACATTCATGGGGCTCCAAAAAGGGTGGTTGGCAGGACCAAACGGTCCACCGGGTTCTTCCACCTGAAAGGCAAACATGCTTTTTGTAAAGAAAAATAAATCATTCGCGAGAGCACCATATCTTAGAGAAACAATATACTTGTGCCACGGGTAATTTTCCTTGTAACCGAGAATGAAGGGCAGAATGTCAACTTTTAGCTTTTAAATGAACATGCAGGGGAAACATCGGGCTAAGCTGAAAATAAATCACTCATAGTGTATAAATCTCACAAGGCAAGTGTTTTATCCTATTCCCAAACCATAACTGCACCATGACTTCATTTTGCACACGACTTCCTATCGAATCAAAGATCAAACGTACGATCACGGACCAATAGGAATTTCTCGAGGGTAGTGTTTTTGGAGAGGAAGCTGGGTGTTTCGGTCTTTTCCTTTTTGTTCATGTGGGGTGGGATATCGCCAGTTGAAAAAAGATTTCGAGTGGCAATCTGGCTTGAAGAATTTTTGCCCTCTTTCCTTCATTGATCGAGAATTGCTTCTTTTCCCTTTTCCCTTCTTTTCGATCTTTGATCGGGAATCCTTCTTTTTCTTTCTTTTTCATTGTTCTTTTCTTTGTTTTCATCTTTTTTCTTTTTCTTTCTTTCCATTTCTTCCTTTTATTTCTTTTCACTTCTCCTTCCCCATCCCTTTCTTTGGGAAATCGGGTTTTAGCATTCTATTCGCTCCCCCTTGAGGAGATTCTGCTGTCCTTTGCTTCGGGGGAAAGAATGAGGATTCCCTTTTTTATAGGCCAAGGTTCAAAAAGGTCTAAGGTTGTCTTTCAATGGGGTCTTTTATCGTGTGAACCCAATCTTGATATCTGGGGAGAAACAAATTTGGGTGTCAAGGTGTCGATTTCAGGATGAGCTTCCATATTGTTCCATAAGGCACGGGTGACAATGATGATTTGAAAACAACGTGCAAAATTAGTCATGGCTACAGCCAGATGGGCACTCAAGCATCCTGTTTATGGCATTGTGATACTACGGTTGGGAATTTACACAGACAGACCCAACGTTTCCAAGTTATGTTCTTTCATCAGTTCAATGAATTCATCCATCCTTATCTCGGTTCATTCCGGAAAATAAACTCTTAGCATCAGTCCCTTGTTTCCAGAAGATACGTTTGCTCTTTACGAATGATTTATACTTCTTAACTATAACATGTCGACCTTCGCGGTCTTTCTCTCTTTTTTCTTTTTGTTTCATTTTTATATATGTTCACTAAAACTATACACCTGTGGTCCTTTATGAGGAAAACCTTTCTTTTTACATCTATATTTTTATACATGACAAACTTTTTTTGTACACGCACTAGAACTCTTCTCTTTACGTCACACGGTCTATATACAAACCCTATTTACATTCAAAGATTTTTGGTTCATTTTATTTTTAGGACGACGTCCCTAAATAAAAAACTCAACACGGTTCCGGAATTTCAACAAACACTATTGACAACAATGAAACAAGTATCGACGTAACAACTCAAACGATATGTATGTACAAAACAAAAGTCAAAACATGAAACAAACGTTAGTCCCTTAGTCAAACAAAAATAAGATGATATGTAACAGAAAAAAAAACAAATGGAAACAAAAAGAAATATGGATCAAGGAATCTCCAAATCATGTGGCCCCGCTCCCTCCTAAGAAATCAAGTAAATCGGTCATCTCCTTGTCCTCGCGGGCCTCATCTGCCTCGTCGGGAGCCTCTGCTGGTGCCTCTGCTGGCGCCTCTCCTGCCCGGGCCTCAGGCCAATCTCCAGGCCATGCGACCTCTGCCCTGAACTGGTCCGGAGTAGGGCACGGAAAAGAAGTAAAGCCCTGGCTCTACAGGCTGAGACTCATCTGATAAAGACAATCATGGGTCTGTACATGTGCCCGGTGGTTGGCCGCCTGCTGGCGAACCAAATGCCGCAAATACCGCTCTGTATCAAACGATCCGGCTGGACCGGCCTGATGAGGTGGCGGCGCGTCTGCGGCCTGCGGAGCATCCCCCTGGGCCTGTTTCTGTGTGCAATACTTCTCAATAAAAGCTCGGGTGATGGGCGGCCGAATCACCTTGCTAGGTGCGACGAGGACTCCGAACGACTGGCAGAGTCCTGTGATCAAGGCGGGAAATCCCAGGGCCTTGTTGGACTTATCCGGGTCCAGAGGGTGCCTGGTAGGCGCCATACCTGCAAATATATAGATGGCATCAGCGATTAACTGAGCCACGTGAATGCTCATCCGTGTCAGGATGGCGTACACCAGCTGACACTTCGGCAGGGGGAGGTCGGAATTATGGTCGCTGGGCTGGATGTTGCTGAGCAGCAAAGTCATCCAGATCTGAGTCAGGGTGGTCATGTTGGTGCGCATGATTTGCACCCGTCTCCCGGCAGCAGTCCGGGCAAAATCCTGCCCCGGTATACATAGCAACTGGGCGATGGCCACCTCATCGAACCCATCGGACCGGTTCCTCCTCTAGCCATACTCGCACTCCTGGCCCTTTTCCAGCACTAAAGGGTATCCCAGGAACTGGCTGATAGCATCTGCATCAAACGGGATCCACTGACCCCTCACCCAGGACCTCATATCTCGCACGCCCTCCTCTGTAGGCCAAGCATTGGCATAAAATTCGAGGACTATGTCTGGATCGAACTTGGCCATGGGGGTAACCAGTGATGCCCACCGCCGGCGAACTATCTTCTCCTGGAAATCGGTATACTCATCGTCCCTGAGCTGGACGCGTTGCTCCCGGAGAAATTACCATCCCTTGATGGCCTCGAAGCGCTGCTGGTGTTCAGCGCTCCTAAAGCGGTGACTGTCATACTCGGGAGCGGAACTGGTTCCTTCGGCCGCTTTATCCTTCCTGGATCTCTTTGAGGCAAGTTTCCTCGGGGCCATTTCCTGCGAGAAAAAACATTTAGAAGTTAGTTTTACAAGATAATGCTTATATTAATGCAAATATGTCATGCCAATCCCTCTGATTTAGACCAAACTCATATGATCCATTCATGCACACGCGCATGTGTAGAAAATATCCTATTACTCATGTCAACATACAAGAACATCCAACATATTCTAATTGCCATACACCTATATACATTCTAAAAAAGAAAAACACACTTTCATGCTCAAAGTGTTGCGTCAAACTTTACACCTAATTTATATCCTAAACATTTTGCTATCACAAACTACCTACATACATTTGAAGTACACCATACAAATTTCATGCTCAAAGTGTGGCATGCCCCATTGCTTCAGAATACAACATAGGCCTAAGGCATTCTCATTCAAGTTCTCAACTCCACAAAACAAGCATGGATACAGATGCAAATTGCTTCACGAATTTTGCAAAAAATGAGCAACTAAAGCACCAAAACAACATCAATGGAGAGCCAAATAACCAAGGGAAATTGCACTTACTTGTGGGGAGTGAATTAAAGCGTGAAAAGGGAAGCAAAAACTCAACAATGAAAGCTTGGGGGCTGCTGTTCTCGCAGTTCCCGTGATCTTGGGGGTTTTTGAAGTGAGGGGGAAGAGTTTTGGGTGAAGAAAACGTTCCCCCTCCACTCCTTTATATTTTCGTACAGGGGTTGCTCGCCCAGGCGAGCTAACCTGTACCCCCTTTTTTTTTTTAGGGGTGCATTAACCATGTCTCCCCTCTCTTATAGGTTAGCGTTTTGCCTAACTTGAGACTACTTAAGTTAGAATTAGGTGTCGATTACTTATTTAAAACAAACAATAGTAAAAGAAACTGCGATCGCAAAGGATACTGGGCTGCCTTGCAGCGACGTTCTCTGCTTGTTTAGCGCCGGGAAGGGGTGGCGCTTGGTCGGTCGCGATCCTATCCTCCATTCGCTTCCATCCCTAAGTACCTGCAAGTAAGAGCCAAACGATATGCGACCAATCGTGACCGGTCATCGTCTTACCTTGGTTGATTTCTGCCATTGACTTGTCTTGACTTTTGATCGTGGCCTGAGACAATTCTGCTCCTTGCTATCACAAGATATGCATGTGCATGTGCATGTATGAATGTTTCTAATGCGATGAGTTTATTTTAGTAAAGGCTGGTTAGATTCAATTTTAAATAAGCGTTTGGGGCACCCGATACACCGAGCGAAGAGGGCTCAAGTTATAACACATCTAACGAGACAAATACAGAGGAAGGGAATCCTTGGAGGAAACCAAGAAGAACAAAAACTCAGAATTAAAAGAACGTTCAACGGTCCTCTCGATTGCCCCAGACTTCAAGCATAATATCGTTTAACTACATCGGAGTTCACGGGCGAGGGCAACTCCTCGCCATCCATGTGGGTGAGTATCAGAGCACCCCCAGAAAAAGCTTTTTTCACCACGAAAGGTCCTTCATAATTCGGGGCCCACTTGCCTCGATTATCTTTAACAGTGTGGGACATCTTCTTCAGCACGAGGTCCCCCTCGTTGAACTTCCGCGGGTGTACCTTCTTGTCGAATGCGTTCTTTATCCTTTGTTGATACAAACGCCCATGGCTCATGGCGGCCAAACACTTACCTTTAATAAGATTAAGTTGGTCGTAGCGTGCTTGAGCCCATTCTGACTCTTCTAGGCCTGACTCTGCCATTATCCTCTGAGAAGGAACCTCTACCTCAAATGTGAGTACTGCCTCCATCCCATAAACCAAGGAATACGGCGTTGCCCCAGTAGAAGTTCGCACCGAGGTTCTGTATCCGTGTAGGGCGAAAGGCAACATCTCATGCCAATCTTTGTATGAGACAGTCATCTTTTGAACAATCTTCTTAATATTCTTATTTGCAGCCTCTACAGCCCCATTCATCTTTGGCCGATAAGGGGTAGAGTTATGATGCTGGATCTTGAAGTCTTCGCACATCTCCTGCATCATCTTATTGTTCAGATTGGTTCCATTGTCAGTAATGATCTTCCTGGGGAGTCCGTATCGACAAATCAGCTCCTTCTTTATGAATCTAACTACCACATTCTTTGTGACATTAGTATAAGAAGCTGCTTCGACCCATTTGGTGAAGTAATCTATCGCCACAAGAATGAAGCGGTGACCGTTCGACGCTTTGGGTTCGATGGCCCCAATGACATCTATTCCCCACATGGAAAAGGGCCAAGGGGTGGACATAACATTCAGAGGATGTGGCGGAACATTGACATTGTCCGCGTATGCCTGACATTTATGACATTTGCTGACATGAGCGCAGCAATCGCTTTCCATGGTGAGCCAATAATAACCGGCCCTAAGGATTTTTCTGGCCATAGCATGCCCATTGGCATGTGTCCCAAAGGAACCCTCGTGGATCTCCTCAATCATGAAGTTCGCCTCTTTGGCATCTAGCATCGTATGAGGGTCATGTCGTGGTTTCGTTTGTATAGGATAGTACCACTTACAAAGAAACCAGTAGCCAATCTCCTCAACGTCCTTTTGTCATTGTCAAAAATCCTTGGTGGGTATTCTTTGTTCTCGACATACTGCTTGATGTCGAAATACCACGGTTTCCCATCCCGCTCTTCCTCTATTGCATAACAATATGCCGGCCTGCCTTGAGATTTGAATTCGATGTATGGTAGATCCCCGTGTGGGGCAAGTTGAAACATGGATGCCAGGGTGGCTAACGCATCAGCCATTTGATTCTCTTCCCGAGGTATGTGGTGGAAGGAAATGTCGTCAAAGTACTTGGCTAACCTCAAGATGTGAGTTTGATAGGGTATCAACTTCGAATCCCTAGTTTCCCATTCTCCTTTCAACTGGCGTATCACCAAAGTTGAGTCTCCATACACCTTGAGTAGTTTTACATCAAAATCAATGGCCGCCTGAACCCCGAGGGCGCATGCTTCATACTCGGCCATATTGATGGTACAATCAAAACCTAGCCTAGCCGTGAAAGGAATACACTGGTCATCCGGGGATACAAGGACTGCCCTTACTCCGTGGCCCAAAGCATTTGACGCCCCATCGAAGCAAACAATCCATTTGTCTATGTCCTCGTGCGTCCGCTTCTCTTCAAACAGGGCCATGATATCTTCATCTGGGAACTCGGGGTGCATCGGTCGATAATCCTGGAGGGGTTGCTGGGCCAAATAATCCGCTAAGGCACTTCCTTTTACCGCCTTTTGGGTGACGTAAACGATATCGAATTCAGATAGTAGTACCTGCCACCTAGCGATTCGTCCCGTGAGGGCCAGTTTTTCAAAGATGTATTTCACGGGATCCATTTTGGAAATAAGCCATGTGGTATGGCTGAGCATGTACTGCCTAAGCCGATGTGATGCCCATACCAGAGCACAACATGTCCTTTCCAGCATTGAGTAATTCATCTCACATGCGGTAAACTTCTTGCTCAGATAGTAGATAGCTTGCTCCTTTTTCCCAGAATCATCATGCTGACCCAACACGCACCCCATAGACTCGTCCAACACGGTCATGTACAGGAAAAGAGGTCTTCCTGTTACAAGTGGCATGAGCACCGGGGGATTTGCGAGACTCTGTTTGATCTTCTCGAAGGCCTCTTGGCAGTCGCTGTTCCATAGGACTGCCGGGTTCTTACGTAATAGCTTAAAAATGGGCTCACAGGTAGGGGTGAGTTGCGAGATAAATCTCGCGATATAATTCAACCTGCCTAAAAACCCCCGAACCTGCTTCTCCGTGCGTGGTTCTGGCATTTCAAGGATGGCCTTCACTTTCTCGGGATCTATCCCTATCCCTTTCCGACTTACGATAAATCCTAGCAGCTTCCCCGACTTCACCCCAAAGGTGCATTTGGTTGGGTTTAGTTTTAATTGGTATTTCCGCAACCTTCCAAACAGCTTACGCAGATTGACAAGGTGTTCTTCCTCAGTCCGAGACTTGGCAATCATCTCATCTACGTAGACCTCTATTTCCTTATGCATCATATCATGGAACAATGCCACCATGGCACGCTGATAGGTTGCCCCAACATTTTTCAACCCGAAGGCCATCACTTTATAGAAGAATGTCCCCCATAAGGTGACGAAAGTGGTCTTCTCTACATCCTCAGGTGCCATCTTTATTTGATTATACCCCGAGAAACCATCCATAAATGAGAAAAGGGCGAATTTGGCTGTATTATCTACCAATATGTCAATGTGTGGCAGGGGAAAATTGTCTTTTGGACTGGCCCGGTTCAAGTCCCGGTAGTCTACACACATTCGAACCTTGTCGTCCTTTTTCAGGACTGGGACAATGTTGGCCACCCACTCCGGGTACCGCGCCACAGCTAAGAATCCTGCATCAAACTGCTTCCTTACTTCTTCCTTAATTTTTAAAGACATCTCGGGTTTCATTCTTCGTAACTTTTGCTTAACCGGAGAAGACCCAGGATTCAAAGGCAACTTATGCTGCACAATGTCGGAATCGAGACCGGGCATGTCTTGATATGACCACGCAAAGACATCTTGATACTCTTGAAGAAGGGTTATCAAGCCTTGACGGATAGGCGCGGTCATACCGGTTCCTACCTTTACTTCTTTCTTTTCCTCCGTGGTCCCCAAGTTTACCAATTCGGTTTCTTCTTGGTCAGGCTTCATTTCATGTTCTTCCTGAGCGACCAACCTCTCCAACTCTGGTGACAGGACGTCCTCTTCCTCTTCTTCGTTTATCGTTTGGCTTATATCTCGATCGAAATCGATTGTCAAACCCTCGTTGTTAGGATCCTCAAAGAATCGACCCTCATATCTATACCAAACAAGACAAAAGAAACAAAAACATGCAAAATGTATGAGAAAAGGCGGGACCGCAAGAACAGATGAAACAAGATCTCTTTGTTTATTTAATAAGGTAGGTTTCACAAAACAAAAGAGAACGGAAATCTATAGGCCCTAATTACATTGAATCAGCGGTATAGACTTCTGACTGGCTTATCACGCGCCAGTTCCCCACTTGGGAATCGGGGTGGCATGGTTGCACAAAACTTGGTGGGTCTTGAGGGAACTCCTCTTCTATTGCGGCCACCTCCTCCTCAGACACCATTCCAGCACTGGTGAAACACTGGCTAATACGGCCGGGCCATACCCTATCCGCCCGAAATCTTGACGGCACGTTCCTCCTCCCCGGCATCCCGGGTTCGTACCCTAATCCATACTTGTATGGATTTCCCTTGATATTGACCACGTCGGAATTCCCGAGGCAGTCCTTGCCTAGACCCATTCCGGGCTCAAATCCGTTCCTGAGCATAACACGTGCCACCATTATGGCCGCGTTGGAGAGAGAAGGTAGCGACGGACTTGGTTCCACCGAGGCGCAGCTCACCACCTCAAAGGATTGGAAAGTCGTTTCCAATGATTCTTCCGCCGCTTCTACGTACGGTGCGGAGGAGGGGCAGCTCACTAACATATCCTCTTCACCCGACACTATCACTAAAAGTCCACCCACTGCGAACTTCAACTTCTGGTGAAGCGTTGAAGGGACCACTCCTAGGGCATGAATCCACGGTCTTCCCAAGAGGCAGCTATAGGCGGGATTTATATCCATTACTTGAAACACCATATTGCAAGTGTGGGGGCCTATCTGAATGGGAATGTCGATTTCCCCCATTACTTCCCGCCGAGTACCATCAAAGGCTCGCACCACCATCGAGCTCGGCTTTCCTAGTAAAACATATCACTAAGGCCTTGGCGGTTAAGGGAACCTTCTTCTCTTCCGACTGCATGCAAATTTGTGGTTCTTCCCTCCCTCCTATGGACACTTCAAGCTGCCCGCAATCCATGAGCCGTTGAAGCAATTCTTCCACCGCGAGACAAGTTTCTATGTCATGCGACTCCCCGAGGTGAAACAAACATTCATCCCTTTGGTCTCCACCACAGGAGACCATGCACGCCGCTTGCAGTGATTGATAGATGAAGCGTCTAGAAGTAGCCACCTCTCCTAATCTCTTTGCCCGTGATGGGCCATCCTCTTCGACGGCTTTCACGCTAGCCCCTCCATGACTAGCTAGCGGGTTGGTTTTAACATTCGGGCCTTCCTCTTGAAACGATAGCCAGCCGGCACTAATCAGGTGCTGCACCTTATACTTGAACGGGATGCAGGTGTCAATATGGTGTCCGGGAACTCCACTATGGTACACACTCTTGGCACCCGGGTCATACCACTTGGGGTAGGGTGGCTCGAGAACCTTCCCGGGTATGGCCACCACCAAATGATTCTCCAATAGTGAAGGCCATAACTCGGAGTATGCCATGGGAATAGGAGGGAAGTTGTCTTTCGGGGGCGGGTGCTGTGCATATTTATAGGTCGCGCCGGGGGCTGTATTATTAACTGGCCGGGGTGCGGCTGGAGCTGTGCGTTGGGCCGGCGCTCTTTCTACTGCGGGTGGTCCTTTTACTTGAGTCGGGAGGGAATTCCCGGCTCGGATTAAAAAATTTGGGGGATTGGGATGGTATGAGCTTTGGATATTTTGGGGTGCTTTCATCCATGTTGGGGCGGTGGTGACCGCGTGGGCGTCTCCTTCCTTTTTCCTCGCGCCCACTACTGGGCTCTTCTGTTGTTGTTGGGGACCATATTGGCAGCATATTCGAACTTGCCTTTTCGTAGTCCGGATTCAATCCTTTCTCCAGCGAAGACGAGATCTGCAAAGTTAGCTGGCATGTAGCCTATCAGCTTTTCATAGTAGAACGTGGGTAACGTATCTACCATAATTGTGATCATCTCCCTCTCCGTCATGGGCGGTACGACTTGGGCTGCGAGATCTCTCCATCTTTGGGCATACTCCTTAATGGATTCATGCTCTCGCTTAGTATACCCTGAAGCTGGTTCTGATCGGGAGCCATGTCCGTATTGTACTGGTACTGCCTAATGAAGGCAGTTGCCAAGTCCTTCCATGATCGGATCTGGGAAGCTTCCAGATTGGTATACCATGCTACAGCTGCCCCGGCCAAGCTGTCTTGAAAGAAATGGACCAACAATTTTTCGTCCGCAGAATACGCCCCCATCTTTCGGCAATACATCCGAAGGTGCCCCTTCGGACATGTCGTCCCTTTGTACTTATCAAAGTCCGGTACTTTGAACTTGGGAGGAATAACGATATTGGGCACGAGACATAAATCCGCTAAATCCGACAATGGGTAATTGCCAAGGCCCTCGACTGCTCTTAACCTCTCTTCAAGCGCCTCAATCTTTCCCTTATCTTCCGCGAAGGGGACAGATTCTTTTACGGGTGTGGGTGAGGCCGGGATATGGTGGACTATGTTTGGCTGGGGTAGTTCATGGGGGGACGGATCTTTGAGGTGGAGAAGGGGGCCAAGATTGGTATCTCCTTCCCTATCGTCTTGCCCGGGATAGTCTTCATAAGGTGGGAGTTGCCCCTCGAAAGTAGGGGCTTGGCTTAAATCTTCCGAGGTGGCACGGGGGGTGAAGTCCGGAGGCAGGCCATAAGGATAAGCTTGTGGACTATACCTTCGACCGAACACGGCCGTGTTTCTGTCTAGGCCCGGATTCAAGGCGGGCTGCAGCACCGGCTCCGCTTCCCTAACTGTACTGGAGGCGGTTGTCGTGGCTTTATCCTCTATGGTTTTCTGGAGTTTTAACATGACCTCCGAGATGGAAGCCATTTGATCTTTTAAGGCCGATAGATCGGCCTTCATCTGTTCTTGCACGCCCTCTTCATTATCCATTTTTCTGGATCGAGTGTTATAGGGGTGCCTTGGTGTTTTCTTAGTTATGATGAAATTTCTAAAGAAATAAACAACGGTGAGTATGCCACCAAAACATGAGTATGCAAATGGATGATCGGAGAACTTGGATCCACCCCAAGGTTTTTTAGATAACATGATGAGTTCAGAACTTCTCATTTTATAAAAAGAACAAAGCTTTCATCTAGCCAAGATTATACAAAAGGTGTTACAAGAGAACCTAATGATTCCTAATTATATGGGCCATCAAATCTATCATGCGTTGACAGTAATTGATTAGCCCATGAATCTCCTCTGGGGCAGTACACACTTCGGCCATGGCTTTTGCTTTGGCTAATAGACGCGGGAGGTATTGACTTCCATTCATGGTCAAGGCGAACCTATCCATCCACATAGTCGCTTCTTGATGCAGTGCATCAATCACCCTCCCTCTTGCTTCTTTTTCGGCGTACACTTGTGCAAAATCCTCCACTAGCTTTTGTTCATGGGCCACAGACTAGTTTAACTCTTCCTTCTATTGCCCTATGATAGCTAGCATGCTTTGTTCCGTGGCTTCCAAGTGTTGAGCCAAACTCCTTTTGGACCTCACGCAAGCAACTAACTCCTCTTTTAAGATCATGCCATGCACCCGTGACCGATCTCTCTCCTCTCTTCGGAGCTTGAGCTCATTGTTGCTACCCCACAACGCTCCTCGGAATTTCTCTCGGCCATATTCCTCCTTGCGGGCCCTTTTGGTTTCTTGTTCAAGGGCTCTTGCAGTGGCCGCGTTTTCCTCTTGTAACTCGGTACACTCTTTCCGGATGTGTGTAGCAGCTGATTTGAACTTCTCCTTGGCGAGTCTCGCCTTCCCTAACTCTAATTTTAGAGCTCGGACTTCTTCATCTTCCTCCGGAGCTTCGAAGTTCTCCTCATCGATAACTTTCAATTTGGAGAGCCAATCCAACCCTCGCGTATGAATTCTTAGCCATCTATGATAACCTCCGATGGCGTCATTTCGGATGCCTCTAAGCTCCTTGTCTTTCCTCAACGGACTCCTCCACGCCTTGTGGATTCTTTGTATAACCTTGAGACCTTGCGCGCCTAGATCCCTCACAAGGAAAGGCGAGAGACTTTCTTCGGTTGGCGCTCCCCTCATGGGATACCCTAGCTGTCTTATGGCGAGTGCGGGATTATAATTAATACAACCCCTAGTCCCTATCAGTGGAACATTAGGGTAGTCCCCACACGAGAAAAGAACTCCTTCCTTGCCTTCCTTCCAACGAGGAAACCAATTGATTGCGCTGCCCCCTATCCCAGCCAAATGTTGGTCCCAATCGACTCTTCCTTTTTCGGCGCATGAGCGATAGCTTTGAAGCGGACACGGGTGTCTCGTGTCTTGTCGGAATAGGTGTGAAATCAACCACACACCGAGAGCGGGTAAACAACAGACAATCCGTGCACCGTTTTTCTCACACCTCCGGTCAAAGGTGTCAAACAAATCTGCCAAGATAGCCACCACTGGACTTTCCTTGCTATGGTGATATGCAAGGAAAGCATCAATGGTGGCTAAGTCTACCAAACCGTCAACGTTCGGAAAGAGGACAACCCCAAAAATTAGCAACGCTAAAATATCTGCAAACAGGCCCCACTTCTCTTGGCTCGCCATATCCCTTGCCTTGCCTTCCAAGTATTTCCGAGGCATGCCAACTACGCCATTCCGAATTTGCTTCATGCGATCCAACTCTTTTGCTGAATCTCCAATCACAGCTGCAATCTTGCTCAAGGAAGGAAGAAAGCCGGAGAAAAGATACGGTTTTCTCCCCCCGAGAGGGCATCCTAATATCTCTTCAAACTCTTCAATAGTTGGCACCATTTGGAAGTCCCCTAACGTGAAACACCTCAACGACTGGTCATAGTATTGGGCGAGGGATACAACGGCTTCCGTAAATACCTCCGCTACGGTCAAATCTAGAATCTTCCCGTAAACTTTGCGGAAGGCTTGCCTTTGGAGGGGTCCCATCAATCGTCCCAATTCCTTGAGGCTAGTGACATCTAGACTTTTAACCTTGACTTGATAAAACCTTTTGCCGTTTTGATTTGTCCCCATCATTTACTTAAAAAAGGGGTGGATCAAGACTCCGACATGAATGATGCGATGCGTATGCATGAAACGGAAAGAAAACAAGAAAAAGGGGTAATTCATACATATGAGACCGCAGAGCCCCAATTTTAATGCTACGTTTTGGGCATGATGGTGCCTCAACGTAGTATTAAAAAGGTTACGTATTACTCTAAAGAAACCGAACATCACTAGCAAAACTATAAACTAGTGCTATTTACCAAAAAATGCATGAGAACGAATGGCACGGAGCGTGTTTTCTCTTTGCCCCTATTTGGGAACCTATAGGACAATATCTAGGGGTCTCTAATAACTACTCCCCAACAATTCATAACTCACACGGCTATTTTCTAGAGGTATCATCACTCAAGATAATAATATTGTGGCGGTATGGAATACCAGCGACAACACATTATAAAGACAGAAAGCTCTAGACGAGGTTTCACTATTATCAAGCAAGTCGGAGACCTAGCATGATGATAGATTCACCTCCACTCCTTAAATTCCCATGAACTCGGGTATAGGGCCCCTTTTTTACTCAAACTCGTGGGTGCTTAGAATGAAGCGTAAAGAATGCGAAATAGACAACAATTATTTACATTTTACACAGTTCAACAAATGCACACACGAAGTTTCACAAATTCACATTTCCTTAAAATAGGCCTAACTCACAAAAAGGTCCCCAGTGGAGTCGCCAACTGTCGCAACGTGCCCTTTTGTGGGCGAGCGAAGGCGAGGCTCACGGGTGCGCTTTCCAAAGGAGGAAAGATGCGCGGAGTCGCCACCAACGTTTATTTGTGGAAAACGTCGGGAAAACCGAAGGAAACCAGTCAAAATGAAAATTCTAAGTTCGGGAGTTGTATTTACGCTTGAGGAAGGTATTAGCACCTCTTACGTTTGTCTCGAAGGACAACAACCTATTTTTTAGAATTGTGAAATTGTGTTCTCTTAACTTTTATTTCTTTTTATTTTTTGAGGTCGACAAAAGCGGGGCTTTTGCTCCTACGTAACCTCCATCAAAGAGGAAATCAGACCTACGTAGTTCTTTCTTATGCGTGAATCAAGTGATTGATTTTTTTACTTGAGGGGTGATCATTTTAAGGCGTTGGACCTTAAAAATGATCATTTTTACTTAGTAAGAAACTGAAATGATAAACTTTCAAAAAAAACCTATTTTTGTGGACGAGCTTGACTAGGCGAGTTTGATTTTAGCCTTAGTTTCACTTTAGTTATTAGTCGATTCAATTAAGAATGAGAAATCCCAAAGAGAAAACGTCCGATTGATTTTTGGCTTTACTTTACTAAAAGGGTATTTTTTGATTATTATATTATTATTTTACCTCTTTTTTGATTTCCAACGTGGTTACGGCACGACCGAACGGTCGGAATTCATTTTAACCGAAATTAACAGATGATACAATTCAAACGATCGGTGGAAATTTATTTTATTTTTAGATTAAGCTAGAAATGACTTAAATAAATGGCTTAAGCACGTCAAAAGGGGGTATAAAAAGCAAATGAAAACGAGAATAAAAATACATGAAACAAAATGTGGACCACCACGGGTACATAGAATGAATTGAAAAGCTCGGTTTGAGGTACTTACCCATTGAAGACTGAAGAAAACGAAGAACGAACGATGAATCTTGAAGAACGGTCGAGAATCTTTGCGTAATTACTCACGGAAACGTTACGGAAACGTCACAGAAGCGCCTCGGCTTGGATTTGCTTCACGGAAATAATTTTCCTCAGCAATTTCGAGAGAGAGAGAAGTGCCAAGAAGGCTGACCCTTTTTCTTCTTCACTCCTCCCCCTATTTATAGCAAAATAGGGGAGGAGCTTGCCACCCAGCTCGCCCAGGCGAGCAAGGTTGCTTCCTCCAGAAGCAACAGCCTTCTGGAGGAATGATCTGGAAGGCCCAAGTGGGCCAGATTGCTATTTGTATCCCCCTTTTTACTAAATTCATACCCCTTCTATTTGTTTGGTAATTCTTTTCCCGTAATGTTACGAAACTTTACGAATTTCGTAACGATACTTATTTCCCTTCCACAAGGTTACGAATCCTTACGGATTATGTATTTACTCTTTTTAAGCTTTCGAAGAAGTTACGGAAACTCACGGATTGCGCAAAACACCTCTTTTCGATTTCTGTCACATTACGGAATTTTCACGAATCGCGTAAGCCTACTTCCTTTTGATTCTTGGCACGTCTCGGGACTTCACATATTGTGCAACAAAGGGCACCAAGTATCTCGAAGCGGTCAATCAAAGGTTGTATATCATCAAATAATAATCCCCAGACGAAATTAGGGTATGACACAAGGTAAGCTTTTTGGCTAAGTTGTTAATTCACACAAAACATGGCCTTGATCATCTTCAAACTCATGCATTCATTCCATAATCAAAGATTCATGCAAAAATCATTACTTAATGCTAGTCGTTCTCTCACAATTCAAGATCACACACTCACCGGGTTATGGTTAATGAATACCTTCACAATCAATCTATTAAACTAACTAACATTTTCATTCATGATCCTAATCCATGCTCTTTCTCTTCTAATCACTGCATCCTTATTCAAAACATATGATTTACACATTCCAGTTCACTCAAATCATGTAATCAATCAATTCAAACCAACAAACACTGAATTTTTCAAAATCAAACATCAAACCACTGGATAAAATGAAATATACTGTTCAAACTAGCTTAAAGCAAGCTACCATGCAATCCAAAAACTAAAGTAAAACTATAAACTGAATTTTAAAAACTGAACATAAATATAAAACCAAATTAAAAGTGTACTAAAAACATAATAATAATAAAAGTGTTCAAAAGACAAGAAAGTAGAAATCCTGTCACTGGTCCTGCGGTGGGTCTTGGTCCATGGCCTCATCATTTGTCAAATGCAGCACAAGTGTGCCTGTTGGTGATCCTTGCGGGGTGCTCAGCTCCAACACTGGTGTATATATTGGTGATGCCTATGGACTGGCCTCCGTAATCACTGGATTTTCCTCTGGATCAGTTTCTAGTACAAATGACTCTAGGGGAGTGGCCTCTTAATCATCCTCCTGAGCAGCAGGTGTAGTCTAGAGATTTGGCTGAGGCTCCTGAGCTGCGGAGGCTTCACCTCCTCCATGAGAAGAAGGCTAGACTCCTGGCCAGGCCACCTGCAAAAAAAACTCCTTCATGCTCATAATTGGCTGATGTTGAGCCAAACTATGTAAACTCTGCATCACCAGGTATTGACCCTGATGAATGCTCTGCAGCATCGCCATCATGAGGTCTATGCTCTGAGTGGAGGGACCGGAAGTAACGGGAACTAGTGTTGAAGGAATAGGAGCTGGTGTAGTAGATGTCTGGGGAGCAGCAGAAGATGGACCCTCAGATCCTCTAGCCCTGGCCTTGTGGGTCCCTGGAAAGCTGACCGTGGGGTCGTCCAAGTTCCAGCAGTTCTTCTTTATGTAAGCCAAGTTAATGGCTGGGCTGAAGGACTCAAAAGTCAAGGAATCTGAGGTGACTCCTCGGGCCATGCATAAGGCAGTGATGAGGGTTGGAAATCCGAGACTCGAGGAGTTGGATTGAGCCATAAGAGTGATCTGTCCAAAGATGAGGGCTCCAACATTCATGTCCATCTTCATCACTAATCCATATACCAACCTTGCCCTGTCCAAGTTCAGATCAGAAGTGTGTGATGTAGGGGCAAGGTTGAAATAAGACAAAATGCTCCAAGTCTGTGGCAGAGTAGTGAGGTCCTTCCTCAACAGCTTCCATGGCAGACCCTCAGCATTTAGAACAAATCCCCTACCAGGGATAAAAGTTGGGCAACCAGTTGTGGAGGCTCTGGTCTCAGTCTGCAGAACTTGGAGTAAGCAAGAAGAGTCTCTGATGTGTCATTATTTTCTCCTATTTCTTAACCCTTTTTGTCACCATTTTAATTACTGATTAGCCTTAATTGTCAAATTAATTATGAAGTTTTATAATTTGGGCCTAATTGACTAATTTTGTGTTTTTAATTTAATTTCAGGAGAATTATAAGCAATTGGGTCTGAATCCAGAATTGGGCTTGGACTTGAAGAGAGCAGACAATTTTATTTTATCAAATCTTATCTTATCCAGATTTTATTTCGTCCAGATTTTATTTCATCCAATCTTATCTTATCTTGTCCAGATTTTATTTTATTTCATTTATGGGCTTGGACTTAAAACAGATTTGTAAGCTTTAGGGTTGAGGATCTATATAACAGCACCAGGGTTTTAGTTTGTAGACTGTTTTGGAGAGGAGAATAATTTTAGGGTTTTGCAATTCAAGTTTTTACTGTTCACGTAGCAATAAAATTCGTTTTTTGCAATTTCGTTTTCGGCTTCAATCTGCAATTTCGTTTTCTGCTTCCAATTGCAATTTCATTTTTTGCTGATTAATGGAAGGCTAAGTCTCCAACGTTGTTTTCTCTTGAGGATCAACCACAGCTCTCTTTGAGGTTTTGTTATTATTATTGAATTCTGATCAGTTTTTCCTCTTCACCAATTGCTCTGTAATTATTGTTATTAATCCATGCATGCTTAGTGCTTGATTAATTGTCTCTATGGTTAATTTACGTTCATGCTTAATGATCAGTTTCGTTCATGATTAATTGGTGTATGCGTTGCTTAATCACATAATGACAACCTTATGTTAATTTTCACTTAGTAATTTAATTTAGGGTTAGATTAAGTGGTTGGACTGATTAGGGATAAATCCTTGTAACCTAAGATAAGAGACTTGCTTGTGAATCAAGGGGGAACAACATGTTTTAATTCTGTTATTTTTTTAATTCGAATTTGCTTGCGGTTTAATTTACAAAACAAACAACCCCCCCCCCCCCCAATTCATTACTATTTTATTACTATTTGTTATGAACGTTTGGTTGACCATTGCTCATTGGGAGATGACCTAGGATCACTTCCTAGATACTACATTTTTAATGTTTATTTGATTCGGGTACGGCTTTGATAAAATTTGGCGCCGTTGCCGGGGAGCGGTGGGCCAAAGGTTCATAATAGTGTTTAGTTTTTTTGTGTGTAGCTCTGTCATTTAGGTTGTGAGTGTGTGTTGTTTTTTTTTGTGTAGC
Organism: Glycine soja; assembly: GCF_004193775.1. NCBI lineage: Eukaryota > Viridiplantae > Streptophyta > Magnoliopsida > Fabales > Fabaceae > Glycine > Glycine soja. The sequence goes on along the minus strand of NC_041008.1, from coordinate 28,032,471 downwards.
ATTATGTTTTGCATTTCAGTTGTGTTCCCTGTTTAGCGACTGTTTCAGTTTTGTGTTTTGATGTGAACAGTGATTAGCGACTGGGAACTAGCGACTAATTTTGCAATTTAATTGGCAATTTTTTTTTGATAGTTAGAGTTGTTATTTTTGGCTGATTTTTTTTTTGTGGTAGTTTCTTTTGATCCATATTTTGTGTGAAAAATACCAGGAGCACTTGGTGTGGCAGTATTTGAGAGAGATAAAAATTTTGGGAACTTGTTTTTAGCAAAACTTAAAACAGCCATAACTTTTGCTCTGGGTATCAGAATGACTATTATTATATATGCATTTGGGGTAGAAAAAAATTTCCCACACCATGACAACCCACTTGAGCCAGTTGGGGTCTCCCAAACTTGAAACATCAGCCGTTTACTAAGTTTTTTTTTTATTTTTCAAGTATTATTGTCCTATTTTTCTAAACTTTGCTTAGGTATTTTTCATATTTTGACTTTGAATTTTTGTTTGAAATTTGTTGTGCTATCTTTTCATGATTTTAGGGTGTTGCTCACAAAATTTCAGCTCATTTGGATATCGTTTGAATATAGCTGTAGTTTTAACCCTCCCCCGACGCTTGTTTGAGAAACACATGATTTGTTGCATATAGTGCATGACTAGGGGCAATCCAGGTGATTTACAACCCTTTGATCCTGAAATAGATAGAACCTTTCATAGATTAGTTAGGCATAGTGTGCATCTTGATCATTCTGTGCATTTTGATCATTCTGAGTATTCTATTGCTGGTGATTCTGAATATTCTAATTTTGAGCATTCGACTACTGATTTTCATACTGAGAACATGGCTCAACCTCCACCTTGTGAGAGGACTCTTAGGGAGATGGTTGCACCTGATTTCACTTATGAAAGCTTGTGTGCATTCAATATCCTGATGAGGGTGTTCCATATGTTCTTAAGACTGGACTAATACATTTGTTGCCCAAGTTTCATGGTCTTGCAGGTGAAGATCCTCATAAGCATCTTAAGGAGTTCCATATTTTTTGTTCCACCATGAAGCCCCCTGATGTCCAAGAAAATCATATCTTTCTAAAGGCTTTTCCTCATTTCTGGAGGGAGTGGCAAAAGATTGGTTGTACTACCTTGCTCCCAGATCCATCTCCAGCTGGGATGACCTTAAGAGAGTGTTCTTGGAGAAATTCTTCCCTGCATCTAGGACCACTACCATCAGAAAAGACATTTCAAGCATCAAGCAACTTAGTGGAGAGAGCTTGTATGAGTACTGGGAAAGATTCAAGAAATTGTGTGCAAGCTGTCCTCACCACCAGATTTCTGAGCAACTCCTTCTACAGTATTTCTATGAGGGACTTAGCAACATGGAGATGAGTATGATTGATGTTGCCATTGGTGGAGCCCTTGGTGATATGACCCCTGCTGAGGCCAGGAATATGATTGAGAAGATGGCTTCCAACTCCCAGCAATTCAGTGCAAGAAATGATGCTATTGTCCTTAGAGGAGTCCATGAGGTGGCCATAGATTCATCTTCATCTACTGAAAATAAAAAGCTTGAGGGAAAACTTGATGCCTTGGTCAACCTAGTAACTCAGCTTGCCATGAATAAAAAATCTGCATCTGCACCTATTGCAAGAGTCTGTGGTCTATGTTCTTCTGCAGATCACCATACAGATCTATGTCCTTCTTTGCAACAATCTGGAGTCAATGAGCAACCTGAAGCTTATGTTGCAAACATTTATAATAGACCCCCTTAGCAGCAAAACCAACAACAACAGAATAATTATGACCTTTAAAGCAACAAATACAATCCAGGTTGGAGGAATCATCCAAATCTGAGATGGACAAGTCCTCTACAACAACAACAGCCTGTCCCTCCCTTCTAGAATGTTGTTGGTCCAAGCAAGCCATATGTTCCTTCTCCAATGCAGCAACAACAAAGACAACAAGCAACTGAGGCCCCTCCTCAACCTTCCTTAGAAGAGTTAGTGAGGCAACTGACCATCCAAAATATGCAATTTCAGCAAGAGACAAGAGCCTCCATTCAGAGTCTGACAAATCAGATGGGGCAGATGGCTACTCAGTTAAACCAAGCTCAATCCCAAAATTCTGACAAATTGCCTTCACAAACTGTGCAGAATCCAAGAAATGTGAGTGCCATCACCCTAAGATCTAGCAAGCAATTTGAAGCGCCTCCACCAGTAGCAGCAACTGCACCTAAAGCTGTCAAGCTTCATTCTACACCTGAAAAAGAGTATGAGATAGTTGCACAAAAGAGAGAGCTTCCTAAGAAAAATTTTCATGCAGGTGGACCTTCTTCTAGTAATTTTGACTTGCAGCAGCCTCCTATCCCTCTTCCATTCCCACCTAGATCAATTCCAAACAAAAAGATGGAAGAAGTGGAAAAGAAGATCTTGGAGACCTTCAGGAAAGTAGAGGTGAACATACCTCTGCTAGATGCCATCAAGCAGATTCCAAGATATGCCAAGTTTCTAAAGGAGTTGTGCACCCACAAAAGGAAGCTCAAAGGCAATGAAAGGATTAGCATGGGCAGAAATGTGTCAGCATTAATAGGTAAATTTGTTCCTCACATTCTTGAGAAATGTAAGGACCCATGTACTTTCTGTATAGCTTGCATTATTGGAAACAGTAAATTTGAGAATGCCATGCTAGATCTAGGAGCATCAGTTAGTGTCATGCCTCTGTCCATTTTCAATTCTTTATCTCTTGGACCTTTGCAATCCACAGATGTAGTGATTCATTTGGCAAATAGAAGTGTTGCTTACCCCACAAGTTTCATAGAGGATGTGTTGGTTCGAGTTGGTGAACTTATTTTTCCTGTTGATTTTTATGTTCTTAATATGGAAGAGGGATTTTCCCATGGTTCAGTTCCAATTATTTTAGGCGGGTCATTTATGAAAACAGCCCGAACCAAGATAGATGTTTATGTTGGCACATTGTCTATGGAATTTGGTGATATTGTTGTTCATTTTAACATTCTTGATGCCATGAAACATCCATTTGAGGATCATTCTGTTTTTCGTGTTGAGATAATTGATCAGATTGTTGATGATTATATGTTTGATTTAGATTTTGTTCTTCATGGTAAGAAGCATCCTTTTTTATCTGATCTGCATACTTGTCATTCCTTATGCATTGAATCTGAATCTGAGTTTGAATTTGATCCTATATCTGATTTGTATGCTGAGAGTGAATTTGAATTTGAGTCTGGTTCTGATTTTTTGGGTGTTGTACCTCTTGATATTGATTTTTTAGAGTTAGAATGCTCTAACCATGTTGCAGGAATTACATACACTTCTAACTTGCTTTGAGGTACAGGCTAAGGAACCTTTCTCTTTTTATCCTACCCTGGTTCCTCCCACTGTTCTGTAGAAGCAAAGCTTCATGATGAATCAAAGGTGATTTAAAGGTGTTTTGATGATAACAATGATGATAACAAAAGATGATGACAAAGGTTATGACAAAAAGCTCAAAGATCAATCAAAGAAAAACTCAAGTGAATCAAAGATCAATTAAAGAACAACTCAAGTGAATCAAGAACAATTCAAGAGTTCAAGATAAGAATCAAGAAGAATTCAAGACTCAAGAAGAAAGTTTAGAGTCAAGAATCAAGATTCAAGGTTCAAGATCTCAAGAATCAAGATCAAGATTCAAGAATCAAGAGAAGGCTTAACCAAGATAAGTATGAAAAGTTTTTCTCAAAAATTGAGTAGCACATGATTTTTCTCAAAACATGTTTACCAAAGAGTTTTTACTCTCTGGTAATCGATTGCCAAATTGTTGTAATCGATTACCAGTAGCAAAATTATTTTGAAAAAAATTTCAAATTGAATTTACAATGTTCCAATTAATTTCAAAAAGCTGTAATCGATTACAATGTTTTGGTAATCGATTACCAGTGCCTTTGAACGTTGAAATTCAAATTCAAATGTGAAGAGTCACATCCTTTCACATAAAAGCCTTGTGTAATCGATTACCAAATTAGTGTAATCGATTACCAGTGACTGTTTCTGAATAATTCAAAAGATGTAACTCTTCAAAAGGTTTTTGACTTTTTCAAATTGGTTTTAAGTTTTTCTAAAAGTTATAACTCTTCTAAATGGTCCTCTTGGCAAGACATGAAGAGTCTATAAATGCAAGGCTTTGATTTGCTTTTCAATACACTTTTTACACTTATTCAATCAATCCTTTACAAAGCCTTGAATCTCTTTGAACTTCTTCTTCTTATTTGTACCAAAAGCTTTATGAAGTTTTCTGGTTTTCCAAACCTTGAAAACTTATGCTATTCATCTTTTTCATTCCCTTCTCCCTTTGCCAAAAAGAATTCGCCAAGGACTAACTGCCTGAATTCTTTTTGTGTCTCTCTTCTCCCTTTTCCAAAAGAACGAAGGACTAACCGCCTGAATTCTTTTGTGTCTCCCTTCTCCCTTGTCAAAGAATTCAAAACGACACAGTCTGAGAATTCTTTTGATTCTTCCCATTCCCTAATACAAAAGTGTTCAAAGGACTAACCGCTTGAGAATTCTTTTGTATCCCTATTCACAAAGTATCAAAGGTTTAACAGCCTGAGATCTTTGTCTTAACACATTGGAGGGTACATCCTTTGTGGTACAAGTAGAGGGTACATCTACTTGGGTTTGACTGAGAACAAGAGAGGGTACATCTCTTGTTGATCTGTTCTAGTGGAGGGTACATCCACTAGGTTCAAAGAGAACAAGGGAGGGTACATCCCTTGTGGATCTTTGCTTGTAAAAGGATTTTTACAAGGTTGAAAGAAATATCAAGGACCGCAGGTCGCTTGGGGACTGGATGTAGGCACGAGTTGTTGCCGAACCAGTATAAAAACTCTTGTGTGTTTGCTTTCTTCTTCCCTACTCTTTTACTTTCCGCTGTGCATTTAATTTCTGCTTTTACTTTCCACTGTTCATTTAATTTCCGCTTTTACTTTCTGTTAAGTTTCTCTTCTACTCCTCATTCTCTTAACAATTTATTAAAAGCCTTAGAAGAGTAAACTTTTAATTAGTAAAGGTTTAGGAATAATTAATTCAACCCCCCTTCTTAATTATTCTAAGGCCACTCGATCCAACAAGTGGTATCAGAGCAGGTGTCTTGTAGAAAGTTTAACAACTTCAAGATTAATGGCCTCTTTAGATTCTTTGTCTTTCAAAAGCATTTTCAGGAACAGGTTATTCCAAGATCATGATGAAGACCAAGTAAATTTTTGTCTCATGACAAAATCTCATGATAACAACAAAGAAGAATTTGTAAGGAAGAAGTGATACATCGATAGTGGATGTTCAGAAAAATGGACATGTTACATAAGGCGACCACAATATCAGTAAAATCTCAAAAGAGGTAACATCTAAGCCATCTCTATGAATTAAGGTATGAGTAATATTTTCAGTTAATTTATTTTCGTGGCTAATTGAAAATAATTGTTGAAATTGTTTGATTATGTTTACAATGTTTAATTAACTATATTTACTTTTAATTTTGAATATATATGATTGTCAATTAACACTTAGTCTTAGGAAAAAGGTGATTGTGTTTTAAAAAAAATTATAGACACTAAAAACCAACTTGCAGACATCTTTACAAAACCACTAACCAAAGACTCTTTCTACACCATTTGAAGAGAATTAGGACTTCTAGATGCAAGTGACTTAGACAAATGATTTATGTTTTGATGACTTATGACTTATTTGTTATTTATGCACATATGCTTCTATTATAATGTAAGGATAATTTATTATCGTGTTTGATTTCTATAAGCTTCTCTTTTCTTGTTTAATGATTATATTTTGTTTCTAATCCTTGTATTTGGGTATGTTTTTATGACATTTGAATACTTAGTATTTCTTTTATTATTTGATTAGTATGATTGAACATGATGATTATATTTACTTGCTCTTGGTTGTTTATGGTTATGAGTTTTAAACTCAATTATTTTGATGATATATGATTAGTGGTATGTACTTATATTTGGTTATTATGAATGACTTTCTGGATTATATGACATTCTATGAAGTATTATATTTCTAGTAGGGGCATAGAGGTAGACCCTGCAAAAATAGATGTTATTTCACAATTGCCTTACCCCTCTTATGTGCGAGAGGTTCGTTCTTTTTTTGGTCATGCAGGGTTTTATAGGCGCTTTACCAAGGACTTTAGCAAAGTGGCCCTTCCACTATCCAATCTGCTGCAAAAGGAGGCGGAGTTTGATTTTGATGGCCGGTGCAAAGAGGCTTTTGATTGCCTCAAGCGTGCAGTGACTGCCACCCCTATCATTCAAGCACCTGATTGGACAGCATCATTTGAGCTAATGTGCGATGCATCCAATTATGCATTGGGAGCTGTCCTTGCTCAAAAGATTGACAAGCTGCCTCTGGTGATCTACTACGCTTCTAGAACATTGGATGCTGCTCAAGCAAATTACACTACCACAGAGAAGGAGCTATTAGCGATAGTTTTTGCTCTTGAGAAATTTCGTTCATATTTACTTGGTACTCGTGTTGTTCTTTATACTGACCATGCAGTTTTGAAGTACCCGCTGGAGAAGGCTGAATCAAAGCCCAGATTGATCAGGTGCATGCTTTGGCTCCAAGAGTTTGATTTGGAGATCCATGATCAGAGTGGTGCACAGAACCTCGTGGCTGACCACCTGAGTAGGATTGAGCATGCGTCTGAGGACTTACCCATTCGGGATGATTTTCCGGATGACCATTTGTACATCCTGTATAGTATTTCTGATTCCTTCCCCACTCCTTGGTTTGCTAATATTGTGAATTATTTGGTTGCTTCTGTTTTTCCTCCCTTAGCATCTAAAGCTCAAAATGACAAAATTAAGAGTGATGCTAAGCATTATATTTGGGATGATATTTGTGGAAGTTGTGCAGTGACCAGGTTATTAGTAGATGCATTCCAGACCATGAGATTGACTTGGTCCTACAATTCTATCATTCTTCTACACCAGGTGCCCATCTTGGCATACAAAGGACAGCTCGCACGGTGCTTGACTGTGGTTTCTATTGGAAAATTTGTAGCACTCGTGAGCCTTGTCAGAGAGCAGGCGACTTACTTTCATGGAGACAACAAATGCCTCAACAACCTATGTTGTTTTGTGAGGTGTTTAAAGTCTGGGGTATAGACTTTATGGGGCCTTTCCCTGTCTCTTTTTGTTTTGTTTATATTCTCCTTGTTGTTGATTATGTTTCAAAATAGGTGGAAGCCAAACCCACCAGAACTAACGATGCTAAGGTTGTTGTGGATTTTGTTAGATCTAATTTGTTTTGCAGGTTTGGAGTCCCTAGATCCATCGTTAGTGATCAAGGCACCCATTTTTGTAACAGGTCCATGTATGCCCTGCTAAAAAAGTATGGGGTCATGCACAGAATTTCCACACCTTACCACCCCCAAACTAATGGGCAGACTAAGATTTCAAACAAGGAGATAAAAAGGATCTTGGAGAAGATTGCGCAGCCGAACAGAAAGGATTGGAGCACCAAGTTGGATGATGCTCTTTGGGCGCATAGGACTGCCTACAAAGCACCCATAGGGTTGTCTTTGGCAAGGCATGTCATCTTCCTGTAGAGATAGAGCACAAAGCCTACTAGGCTGTAAAGACCTGCAACTTCTCTATAGATCAGGCTGGAGAGGAAAGGAAGTTTCAACTAAGTGAGCTAGATGAGATCCATTTAGAAGCCTATGAGAATTCCAAATTCTACAAGGAGAAGACCAAGAAGTTCCATGATAGCCTGATAGCTAAGAAGGACTTCGTGGTTAGACAGAAAGTTTTATTGTATAACTCTAGGCTCGGACTCATGAGTGGTAAGTTGAGGTCAAAGTGGATTGGTCCTTTTGTGGTGACTAATGTTTTTCCTTATGGTACAGTTGAGATCAAAAGTGAATCCACAGATAAGAGCTTCAAGGTCAATCGACACTGGCTGAAACCATTCCTCACAAATCCCTCCTTAGTGGATGTAGTGGTGGAGGAGACTTCCTTACTTCACCCTACTTCTCTTCCGTCCTGACTTAGGGATTTTTCTTTTTCTATCTCCTTCTTTACTTTTATTGCACTTGTCCAAATTAATTGATTGATTTGATTGCTCTTGATCTTATGATTGTGCTACAGTGAGGACAATGTGTTGTTTAAGTGTGTGGGGGGGGGGGGGGGGGGAGATTGTTCTTTAATTTCGTTGGGTTTTCTAGTTTAATTTTGTTAGGTTTTCTAGGTTAATTCTGTTATTTTGATTTTATGTTTTGTGTACAACATTGCATGTTTCTCTTTGAATTTTGGGTTATGCACAGGTAATGGGTAATTATTTTTGAAATAGGAGTTTCTTGGCATTTTGTGAATTGAAATCCTTGTTTTTCTCTACATGTCAAGTTAGTTTTGAAAGTTCGAATTGAAAGTGATAGATTTACCCTTGGTGAGAATTTGAGCCATCATCATCTATTTTATTCGGTGTGTTTTGACTCATTGATTGCTTGCACAATAGCCTTGGCTTGACTCTTGTTGATACTTCTTGCTTCACATGTGCATGTTGGGAGATGATTTAGGCATTTTGTTCTTATAAGCCTCTAGCCAAATGAGCCTACCCTGAATTGATTCCTTTGTTAGCCCCTTTGAGCCTATGTTCCCCTTTCTTTGTTTTGAAGCTCATTACAAGCCTTAAGTGAAAAACCATGATCTTACCCTACCCTTAAGGAATTTTGGAGCTTTGGAATTGTTTTGGGAATAAGTGTGTGTGTGTGGGTGGGGGGGGGGGGGGTATGCTTCATTGGATGATATGTTTTTGTTGGCCATGCTTGATGATGTATTTTGGCCATGCTTGATGTATATACATATATTGCCTAATTTTTACTTTATTTTTCAAATGCTTTCAAATGCTACTATTCACGTTAAAAAACGAAAAAAAAAGAAAACAAAAAAAGACTAAGTTGAATAAATGAGGTCTTGGTTTGAAAACTTAGATTGGTTTGAGGACTTGTTTGATTTTGTTTTGGGTTTACCTTTTAAGCTTAATTTTTAATTTTGGTTTTGGGTTTACTACTCTTTCTTAGTTTCCACTTATTCCCCATTGCTCCTCTATTCCTTTGGGTTTTAGCTACTTATCCCATACTTTCCTCTACCTTATCCTTTGCCCCATTACAACCTTAAAAGACCTTTTGATCCTTATGTGCATGTGTTTGTGGCGTGGTTGTCATTTTAGAGTCTTGCCAAGTCTAGGTGGTGTTTGTTTTCATGGGTGCTCTGAGAGTAAACAGTAGCCTAGACACTTGAGAGATATAGTGCATATCTTATGGGGCTTTATCACTTTTCATTCTTGAGCTGATTGACTATCTTGCCATGTTTGAGATGCTTGGATGATTTTCATGACTGTCTTGATTCTTTAACTCTCTACGTGTTGGATGTTGCCCATTCCTTTTATTCCTTGAGATTCATTGAGAAATATGTAATTGTTTTTGTGTTTGTTTGTTTCTCTTTAATGTCTCTGGATGTGTTCCTTGCTTTGCTTTTTAATTTTGCCCAGGAGTGCAAAAGTCTAAGTGTGGGGGGATTTGATGTGTCATTATTTTCTCCTATTTCTTAACCTTTTTTGTCACCATTTAAATTATTGATTAGCGTTAATTGTCAAATTAATTATGCAGTTTTATCATTTGGGCCTACTTGACTAATTTTGTGTTTCTAATTTAATTTCAGGAGAATTATAAGCAATTGGGTTTGAATCCGGAATTGGGTTTGGACTTGAAGAGAGCAGACAATTTTATTTTATCAAATCTTATCTTATCTAGATTTTATTTCATCTAGATTTTATTTCGTCCAGATTTTATTTCATCCAATCTTATCTTATCTTGTCAAGATTTTATTTTATTTTGTTTATTGGCATGGACTTAAAACAGATTTGTAAGCTTTGGGGCTAAGGATCTATATAACAGCACCAGGGTTTTAGTTTGTAGACTGTTTTGGAGAGGACAATAATTTTAGGGTTTTGCAATTCCAGTTTTTACTGTTCACGCACACTGTTCACGTAGCAATAAAATTCGTTTTCTGCAATTTCGTTTTTGGCTTCAATCTGCAATTTTGTTTTCTGCTTCCAATTGCAATTTCATTTTCTGTTGATTAATGGAAGGCTAGGTGTCGCAACGTGCCCTTTTGCGGGCATGCGAGGCGAGGCTCACGGGTGCGCTTTCCAAAGGAGGAAAGATGCGCGGAGTCGCCACCAACGTTTATTTGTGGGAAACGTCGGAAAAACCGAAGGAAACCGGTCAAAAAGAAAATTCTAAGTTCGGGAGTTGTATTTACGTTTGAGGAAGGTATTAGCACCTCTCACGTTTGTCTCAAAGGACACAACCTATTTTTTAGAATTTTGGAAATTGTGTTACCTTAACTTTTATTTCTTTTATTTTTTGAGGTCGACAAAAGCGGGGCTTCTGCTCCTACGTACCCTCCATCGAAGAGGAAATCAGACCTACGTAGTTCTTTCTTAAGAGTGAATCAAGCGATTCTTTTTACTTGAAAAGGTGATCATTTTTAGGTGTTGGACCTTAAAAATGATCCATTTACTTGATAAGGAAAACAGAGATGATAAATTTTCAAACCCTTTTTAGTGACTTTTTTGTGGATGAGCTTGACTAGGCGAGTTGATTTTAGCCTTAGTTTCACTTTAGTTATTAATCAATCCGATTAAGAATGAGAAATCCCAAAGAGAAAATGTCCGATTGATTTTTTCGCTTTATTTTACTAAAAGGTATATTTTTTATTATTATATTATTATTTTACCTCTTTTTTTTATTTCCACCGTGGTTACGGCACGACCGAACGGTCGGAATTCATTTTAACAGAAATTAACGGATGATACGATTCAAATGATCAGTGGAAATTTATTTTATTTTTTGATTAGGTGAGGAACGACTTAAATAAATGACTGAAGCACGTCAAAAGGGGGTATAGAAAGCGAATGAAAACGAGAATAAAATACATGAAACAAAATGTGGACCACCACGGGTACATAGAATGAATTGAAAAGCTCGGTTTGGGGTACTTACCAGTTGAAGACTGAATAAAACGAAGAACGAACGATGAATGTCAAAGAACGGTCGAAAATCTTCGCGTAATTACTCACGGAAACGTTACGAAAGCGCCTCGGCTTGGATTTTCTTCACGGAAACAATTTTCCTCAGCAATTTTGAGAGAATAAGAAGTGCCAAGAAGGCTGAACCCTTCCCTCTTCACTCCTCCCCCTATTTATAGCAAAATAGGGGAGGAGCTTGCCACCCAGCTCGCCCAGGCGAGCAAGGTTGCTTCCTCCAGAAGCAACAGCCTTCTGGAGGAAGAATCTGGAAGGCCCAAGTGGGCCTGATTGCTATTTGTACCCCCATTTTTACTAAATGCACCCCCCTTTACCTTTTTTGGTAATTCTTTTTCCATAACGTTACGAAACTTTACGAATTTTGTAACGATACTTATTTTCCTTCCTCAAGGTTACGAATCCTTATGGATTATGTATTTACTCTTTTTTAGCTTTCGAAGAAGTTACGAAAACTCACGGATTGCGAAAAACACCTCCTTTCGATTTCCGTCACATTACGGAATTTTCACGGATCGCGTAAGCCTGCTTCCTTTTGATTTTCGGCACGTCTCGGGACTTCACATATTGTGCAACAAAGGGTGCCAAGTATCTCGAAGTGGCCAATCAAAGGTTGTATATCATCAAATAATAATCCCCGGATGAAATTAGGGTATGACACTAGGTCTCCAACATTGTTTTCTCTGGAGGATGAAGCACAACTCTCTTTGAGGTTTTAATATTATTATTGAATTCTGATCAGTTTTTCCTCGTCACCAATTGCTCTATAATTGTTGGTATTAATCCATGCATGCTTAGTGCTTGATTAATTGTCTCTGCGCTTAATTTACGTTTATGCTTAATGATCAATTTCCTTCATGATTAATTGGTGTATGTGTTGCTTAATCACATAATGACAGCCTTATGTTGATTTTCGCTTAGTAATTTAATTTAGGGTTGGATTAAGTGGTTGAACTGATTAGGGATAAATCCTCATAACCTAGGATAAGACATTTGCTTGTGAATCAAGGGGAAACAACATGTTTTAATTATATTATTTCTTTAATTCAAATTTGCTTGCAGTTTAATTTACAAAACAAACAAATCCCCCCAATTCGTTATTATTTTATTACTATCTGTTATGAACGTTTGGTTGACCATTTCTCATTGGGAGATGACCTAGGATCACTTTCTAGATACTGCATTTTTAATGTTTACTTGATTCGTGTACGGCCTCGATCAGTCTCCCCTGGCTCTAGAACAATCGGAGTCTCCAGAAAAGTTTTAAGGGAATCCACATCAAACTTAATTAAATGCCCTCTGACCCTAACATGCTTTGGAGGTTTATCCCCCGGGACATAAAGATTAGCATAAAATTCCTTCACGAGAGCCACATCTATGCTCCCCTCCATGAGGTTGGTCAGCGTCCTATGACTGTTTCTTTTGACTAGCTCTATCCTGAACTCATCAAACTCTATGACAAAAAGCTTCACGTTCCTTTTTGGAAGGATGTTCCAGCCACGACGTTGTCAGCGTAGCGGTTCTAGGTGTCCTCAGAGGTGAATCTGTGAGTATCATAGTGTGGCTGGGGCCTGGAAGCTGCGGCTTTCCTTTTCCTAGAAGCCATCTGCACAAAAGAAACATAGAAACCAAGTTAAAACAGGTTTTATTTGAAATGACAACCTAAAAAATAAAATTGAAATTCAGATTGGGCGCTTAGGGCGACAAATGCGCTTAGCGCACCTTATGAAAAATTACACAAGCGCTTAGCGCGACAGCCACGTGCTTAGTGAGTTGTCACAAATCAGAATTTTTTGCAGAATTGGCTTAGCGAGCTTGCTCGCTAAGCCCAATTCCACAACGGAAACCAAATTGCGCTTAGCGCGGCCAAACACACTTAGCACGAAAACACTACTGGACATAGATGGCTTAGCGAGAAGGCTCGCTAAGCCCAATTCCAACAATTAAAGAAACAGAGAGTAAATTGCGCTTAGCGTGACAGGGCGTGCTTAACACATGGCAAAACATAAAGAAAATCACAAGTGCCTTAGGATTAGCGGGCAAGCTCGCTTAGCCCAGGCTTATTCAACCAACAGGGCTGAGTGGCTTAGCAAGCAAACTCGCTTAGCCATGAACACGAAAGCAATAAAAAAATTTCTGAAGTTTTTGAAACACATTACTTGCTTAGCACACAGTCACGCTTAGCGAGTTCATAAACATTCAATCATTCATCAGAAAAGATGAACTCACTTAGCAGGACAGGGCCGGCTTAGCGAGTTCATCTGGAAATCTAGATATTCATCAAAAAGTGATGAACTCACTTAGCGCAGCAAGACACGCTTAGTGCGTTCATCGCCATGTTTAGAAAAATTGGGGCTTTTTCAGCCCCCTCAACTTAGGCCTCTATTAGGCCATCAAATCCTAACCAAAACATTCCAAAATGACATACATTGTATGTGAATCAAAACCCCTAGCACTATTCTAACTAACAACTAACCTAACATCATACAATCAAAATGAAAATCAAAGCTTTAAAGTAGTAAACTAAGTTAACTAACCTACGGTTAAAAAAAAATAAAAACAAGGTTAAAGGAAGCTTACTTGGATTGCTGAAATTGGATGCAAAGAAGGAAGCAAGGAGAACAAGCAAAGAGTGAGAGCACATTGCAGAGAAGAAGCACCAACGAAATGCCAAAAATGTAGTTTAAAAGCACAAATGAAAATGTAACTGCCAAAGGCAGTTATGCCTTATTTTTTGAGGTTTCGAATGCCTTGCTTAGCGCATCAACTCGCTAAGCGAGCATACATAACGTTTAAGATTCCAAACACACGCACTTAGCAGGCAAACTCGCTTAGCCCAATGAAAAAATTCAAATTTTCCAGAGAAGACTTTGGGCTTAGCGTGAAGAGTCGCGCTTAGCGAATAATCATGCTCCTTAAATGTAGTAGTGGGCTACGCTTAGCACGGGTGGCTCTGCTTAACGCAATTCGAAAGAATTAAAATCTAGAGAAGTTTTTGCGCTTAGCGAGTCCGTGCGCTTAGCCCAATTCGAAAGAATTCAAATCCAGAGAATTCTTTGGGTTAAGTGCAAAGAACGTGCTTAGCAAGACCACAACAGCTAAGGATCAGGGGTCAAGACGCTTAGCGTAGGAAGGAAAATTTGCTTAGTGTGGGATGCGCGCTTAGCGAGTGGACTGCTAAAAATTTTTCTAATTTAATTTTTCGTCCACTACTTCAAAGAAGTTGTTCAACCCCTTTTATGCAATACAAAACATGCTTAAAATTATTTCATGCAACCTCAAATAAACCAACTAAAAAAAATGCAATGAAAATAGAATTAAAAAAAGACTAGGTTGCCTCCCAGGAAGCGTTCTTTTAACATCATAGCTTGACGCATGATACCACAAGGGTATAGATCAAATTTGGTTCCTACCTTCAGAACCTTTTCCTCAAACTCCTTCACCTACAAGCAGACATTTTGGTCCAAAAGTTGTTTTTCTTCATCAAATAGTTCGAACTGATCTTTTGATCTTCGATGCCCATTTCCAACTTTCTTCTTCCCATATCCACCACACAACTTACGGTCAGCATGAACGA